>NW_024582572.1:290592-295782 GCF_018398535.1 Haplochromis burtoni
CGGGATCAGCACATGCTGATATAAGCCATTTATTCAGTGTAAACAACCTGCTGAATCTCTCGTCTCCTCCTCTGACCGGCGGTACAGGTCCACTGATGAATACAGCTGCATTCAGAGAGTTTACAGTGTTTAATAATCCAGTAAAGTCCCGTTTCAGAACCTCCGACTGTTGTTTGGACACATCGTTTGACCCTGTATGCAGAACAATGTTTGTCACAGTTGGATATTCATCTGCAATTTGAAGAATTCTCTCCTTCAGGTTGTTGACCATATCGTTAGGAAAGCAGAGGACTTTAGTGTTCTTACCGCACATCCTTTGTACATCCTTTACGGCAGAGTCACCCACAATCAGAGTTTCAGGCCTAGCCTTTAGCTTTCCCTGTGGCCTTTCACTTTTCAACAGATTTTCAGACCTTATTTCGCTGCTTTTAGATGGATGGTTGTCCGATATAGATCCAGGGTCCTTTGATAGTGGAGCAAATCTGTTCTGCAGTTTCACATTCAGTTGTTTTGGAGGTTTGTTGTTAACCTTCCTATTCACGGTTGTCCAGTCCTGTTTCCTCCCGTATACAGGGGTAGAAGAGCTTCTCTGTCTCGTAGGAAGTGAAGGCCAGTCGGTTTCAGAGATTTCAGCTCGCTGTGCCCTGCCTGTGATACGTCCTCCCCCTTCCAGGAGACATGATTTATGTCTTGGTTTTGCACCAAGACAGTCTAAGGGGGGATTATCACTTGAGGATTTATAATAATGCACAGAGTCTACTTTCTTGGTCATGTTATCTGTGCTCCTTAGCTGTGTACTAGCTTGCTCATCGCCATTGTTTTGAATCAAAGGCAAGGTTGTTTCATTTCCACACAGTCCATTTACCTCCACGTTTACTTCTAAGCGATGAATTTTTGTCTCAGGCTGTGGAGCATTTGTATTTTCTGTTGTACAGTTCATTTGCTTTTGTGTATAAAAAGTCTTTTTTGTTTCCAAATAGCTGATAACTATTCGCTGATAGCTGCCAACATCTGCGAACAAATATAATCCTATAAAGTGGTTCTACATAGTGTGTAACTGTTCATATAGAGCTTTATTACATTTATTGCTAATGCAATCATATGGCACACTGAAATTTTAGATGCACTCATCATCAGAAAGGTTGCCGAGCCCTGCTCTACAGTAACAGCCAAGTTAGCTCTGTGAGTGACTTTGCTCCACGATGATTGGATGTGTTGTTGTATCTGTGGTCGAGGATGAATTATGACACGATGGGCACTAGAGCAGCATGCTAAAGAAAAAAAGGTCTACAGATGACAGAAATGTGTTTTTGGTCTATGTTGAACTTTTCTTTTGTGTGTCTTTGTGGTGGTTTTGCACCCATTTGTTTTATTTTTGTGTCTCCTTTCAGTCCATTTGAAGTGTTTGTGGTCGTTTTGAGACTCTGTGCAATCCTTTAGTATCATTTTGCATCCTTGTTTTCATTTTGTGTGCCTTCTCATCTCCAACATCTTTGTGTGTTTCTCTGTGGCTGTTTTGTGTCAGCTTGTGGTCGTTCAGTCTGCAACCATGTTTCATCTGCTTCATGCTTCTTTCAAGAAATTTCCACATCCACTTGTGTTTATTGTGTCTTCTTTTTCACTGGTTAACGTCTCTGTGATCAGTTTGTCTCCATTTCTGGTCCTTTGAATGTCTTTTTTGTTATTTTTATTTCACTTAACTTTACAAGAGGAAATATCACTTAATACGAAGGCCCTCAGACTTGGCCTGTGGCCTGCAGACCTTGGCAGTAATTGCTCGATGTCTGTGCTGATGTCAGGTCTCGGTAAGTTGTGTGAACTGATCAGGAACAAGACTTGTATTTACTAAAGCTGCTGCAGCAGCAACAGGAAATTAAATGAGAAAAACAGGAAATGGAAGAAATGAAAAACTGTATGAGCTCCAGCAGGGTTGTAAAAGTCTACTGGCTATGAGGCAGCAATGCCTGATCCACAAGCTGCTTACAGACTTACCCGAGAAGAGTTTAGGCTAAAAGTGAAGTGAGCGAGCCAGCGATGTGCCGAACAGTCCGAACATTGCTCTTCTAAAAATACGTCTTCTCTTTGTGATTATGGTTTAACTGAACCATTCCACATGCTTTTTGGATTCACAGCAACTTCCTGCTTTATGGCATGACCGTATTTTAAAGGAGGACTAATCTCTAAAATAGAAAAACATGAATTTGTAAGTTTGCTCACTCTCAAAGGACGAGACTGTAGACGTGCACAGGTTTAGAATGGACCACAGCAGCGGTCCCCAACCCCCGGGCCACAGACCGGGACCGGTGCGTGAGTCGTTTGGTACGGGGCCGGGAGAGTTGAGGCTCAGGTGATTTTCAGAGTTTTTATCGGTAACTCGGTTTCCCTGGGTCATTTCCCGTGTTGTAGTTGTGTTTTATTTTGAAAGAAATATTTACACGTTACCATAGCGACCAGAGAGCATTAAGGGGCAGAGAGGAGGATGTTACTCTCAGTGTTGTTGGCGCATTTCAGGAGGACGCTGCTAATAAAGTTACAGTGAATTCTCGTTTATTATTATATTTACAAAACACCACAGTTTTTGTCGCGGTCGTATCCACGAGACCTTAAAGACTCCGTGAAAATATGGTCTGACATTAAACCGGTCCGTGGCGGGGGAGCGCTGGACTACACGGCCATCAGCAAGAAGCCTGGTGAGAGGGTGACAACTGTTGGTGAGATTATTGCAAATGGACAAAATATAAATGACCATGAGCCACCCCGGGTCTGGAGCTCCATGCACGGTCTTGCCTCACAGGGTGAAAATGACCATGAGAAAGGTGGTGGTTAATAATCTGAAGGCAGTTGGGACGACAGTCACCATGAACCCCACTGGTAACACACTGCATGATTGAGAAGGCTTGGAAGAAAGTGCTGAGGAAACCAACATCGAGCTCTTTGGCACCAACTGGACGTTCTGGGTTTGAAGGAAGACGGCTCAAACGACAACCACAGTCAAGCACGGAGGCGAGGACATCGTCAGATTTTCTGTTAAGGATACAGGACAACTTGGCTGTAGGATGGAGCTGCATGGATTGAACTTGGATGAGAGCTATCTTCCCTCAGCCAGAACACTGAAGATGAGTTGATGAGTCTTTCAGCAAGACAGTGACCGAAGGCACCAAGGCAACAAAGCAGTGACTGAAGAAGAAGCACATAAAGGTCATGGCTTTGTCCAGACAGCTGAAGCTTGGAGTTGCTGAACAGCATCCAAGAAAGCTGAAGGATTGAGAGAGTTTCTGTAAAGAGGAGCCGGTCAGTCACCCTCCTGAGATGTGACCAACAACAGGAAGCATCTCACTGCTGTTCTTATCAGCGTGGGTTTGCCCACCAAGTTTAAGACACCGAGTCTGAATGCTTCCTCTAACTTTTATGTATATGTGGAGGCAATAAACAAAACACCAGGCTGAATATGAATACAAATGTATTCCACGCAGTGTTAGAATGAACCGCACGTGTGATGTGTGCGTGTCTGTGTGTAGCAGAGTGTAATATCATGTTTGGACACATCAGGCTGTGTGAGGAGTGATGACAGCAGATGCTCCTTTTCATTAATAACACAGTCTCTGTCCTCCCGCTGTGTTAGCTGCAGAAGATGTTCCTGCACTGTGTTCTGCGTGGATAATGAATGACTCCCATCAGCTAACTCGTTTACTCCTCTCCTCACTCCTGCTCGGCAGCTTCATAATTAAATTTCCTCGTCGGGACAGAAATGCTGTGGGCAGCTGGAAGCATCTGCACGGCCGCAGGCGGGCTGGAACGCTTCGGTCCGTCTGACAGGCGGTCAGCTGACACGTGTGGAGCTCGTGAACTCGTTTTAGGGAAGATTGACTTTATTCATTTTGAAGGACTGCAGCGCGCCTCATTAGTGCAGCTGCGGTGAAACGGTTACCTCACAGCAATGAGGTGCTGAGTTCAAACCTGCCAGGCGACAACCAGACAGTTTGTTGACATTTAAACGATTCTCTTTGAGGCGCTGTTCCCAGATTCACTTTCATTGCATTTTCATGCATTTTGCAAGTGCAGCTACCAAAAAGCAGAATTGCATTCAACTGTTAAACTGCGTGTAACTGACATGATGCGTCACAGTAAGCACATTTGAAGCAGATCGGTAGGCAAACAATGTCTGCCTTCCTCGCCTGATCACTGTCTACTGGTTCTGGTCCAGTAATGGTGGTTGGCTTTGGATTCGTTTGAGGTGTTGAGAAATGAAATGAAGCCAACACAGACATGCATTTCCTCTAATCGGCAATGAGACCGTGTCCAAAAGTGAGTCAATCCCCACAGAACCCCAGGTTTACAGGCTGGTACAACAAAATGGTTTTAGCATCTATGGCTGTACGCTCCCACCGCTGTCTTCAGCGTTCAGCTTGCAGCCTCTGCGCCTGTTTCAGAGCAGAAAGGTAAAATGTTTTCTTTCCTTCTGCTTCATTTTGTCTTTATTTACGAGACTAAAGCTGAATGCACGGCTGTTTATTACTTCGGGGAGAAGCTGCAGCCTAAACCCGACCTTTTCTTCAGAATTTGACAACACAACAGGTCTCCACTTTCATTAAAGTCTGCAGCACCACACGTTTCCTCAGCACTGATTCGCTGGGTCTTAATCAGCCATCGTTCGGTCCCGTCAATAAGGTTTAAATTAGACTTTGCAAGTGCTGCTGGTTTCCTGCTTTCTAATTCATACTGAATAATAAAAGGAGAAGCAACTCTGCGCCTGTGCTGCATTTTTGTTCTTTGTGCACAAAGACAAAACTGTCAAACGCTGATCATTCCGGCGTATGAGCGTCGAGTTATGCACTGACTGTCAGAGGAAAGGGATTACTGTCTGTTCCGAGTACTTCCAGCAGCGTTTTTGTGTTACAGGAATAGAAAAACCTGCATAAAAATCCCTGTGAGCTTTAAATGGGATTTAAATGGTCTCCTGACAGCAGGAGTCCAGCCGGAGTTTCCTCGGGCATCTGTTTATATCTGCGGGATGAAAAAGATTTCAGTGTGATGTCTCTGTCTGTTCAGCCGTCTCCCAGTCAGATCATAAACAAGGAAACGTATCTCTGATGCGAGACTCGCTCATGGACTTTGTCATGTTCGCTAAAATTGGACTCAAATTCATGTAAAGAGAGTAAATAAAACTAATGTATTCATTAACACTCACAC
>NW_024582572.1:295802-320019 GCF_018398535.1 Haplochromis burtoni
CACACACACACACACACACACACACACACACACACACACACACACACACACACACACGTGTTAGGGAGGACTGTGCCGTTTCAGTCGTCTTGCTTCAGGATTTATCCCGTGGTGCAGAACAGAGCTGCTCCATTGTTCTGCTGGATTACAGTGGCTTAGTCTCATTGTATGTGTGCATGCGTGTGTGCACTTGCATTACTACTTTTGTGAGGACAGAAATGTGTTTCCACAGTCACACTGTGGGGACTCTACTTCCTTATGGGGACAAAAATTAAGTCCTTACAATGTAAATCATGACGTTTTGCATGACGGCAGGTTTATTTTTTAGGATAATTCTCTAGGAAATGAATGCAAGTCGAGGAAAAGATAACTGTGTGTGTCTGTGGGAGGCCTACATGTGCTGCGATGCGTTGGGGAAGGCGGTGCTGTACTGCGGGGCAGAGTCTTCGGGTCCATGAGGGGCCGCGTGACTCAGAACCATCAGAACAGGGCGGTGAGGATAAAGTCGCTTTGAAGAGCGGAAGTAACGGATCGACTCTGCCGTGATCAGGTCGGTCAGGTAGTCCTGGAAGCACAACAACCACATCACTATTATTAACCCTGATTTTCTTCACTTTAAGTTAAATCTCACTTAACATCCACCGAATCAGTGACGAAGCAGTCAGCGCAGGATCAGAGTTCTTTTCAATTTTAGCCACATGCTAAACTATTCCTGACCCATCAAATCAGGCCTCTTACATTTATTTGGCCAAACAGCTCTGCTGACATCAGATTGACCAATAAATAAAAAATGCATAGACAGTATTTGTGAAACTAAAAACGTTAACATGCAAACAATTCATCAATGGAGAAAAATGTTTCTAATAAATTCTAATAAACAATTAAAAAATAGTTACTCAGGCTTAAAAAGATGGAAATGATCATTCAAAGGTTTACACAGACACTGATGTGGCCTTCTGGATCCTCCTTAATCAGTATCAGTCGATATAAACTTAAACTTGGTTCTAATATAACAAAGTTTAAAAAGTCATTTCTTTCTTTTTTTGTTGTTTATTCGATCGGCCTGTTAGGACGGCGGTTGCCTTTCAGCAGCTTCCTACCATCCAAACACATTCAGTTAGCGGGGCTGGGTTAACTGGTGACTCTAGCTCGCCCCACGACAGAATGACCACATGTCCGGGGTGTTCGGCCCACTCCACCCTCCCACACTGAATCAGATTAGCAGAAGCACTTGGATTGGACTGATAATCACTGGATTGACATGCTGTCCCCTAACCTGAACCCTAGATGCTGTTTAGCGTAATAAGCATCGCTCGCTTCCGCCTCTATGATTACTTGCGTCCATACTTATAGTCCATACAGAAAAAGTGAGCCGTAACTCTAATAAGAACTACGTTGGGCTTGCATTGCTGTGCAGCGACAGAGTTGTGTTGTGTGTCCTCACCTGTGGATACTGCGCTCCGTGCTTCTCTCGCACGCCGTTGCGACACAGCGTGTAGTTGTAGAAGCGGCTGTTCTTCACCAAACCGAGCCATTCCCTCCACCCGGCGGGAACGTACGAACCGTTGTACTCGTTCAGGTACTTTCCAAAGAAGGCTGGAGAAAAAGCACAGATGTATTAACAGAAGCCTCACAAAGCCCGAGTGCGTGTTTGTGCATTTGCCTACCTGTCCTGTATCCAGTGTCGTTGAGGTAAACACCGAAGGTCCGTGGCTCGTGCTGCCGTTGCCAAGACGGCGAGGAACAGTTCTCGTTGTTGGTGTAGGTGTTGTGGTTGTGAACATACCTGATGGAGACAGAACACGTGTTACTACAAGAGGCTCGGACTTTGTATCCCAAGTCTCATGTAAAGTTATTTTAATAGTTCTGCTAATAGCGCTTTGGTAATAAAACACATCCATTATAGGATTTTCACCCTTTCCTTTACACATGAAGACATTAAAATCACCTGTCTAATATTACTAACGTCTTCGTTGGGCCGCCAAACCAGCTTTGACCTGTTGGGGCACAGATTATCTCACACTGAGGCATGCAGCTGATTAATTTAACACCTGCATCAGGCTGGTTCTCTGCAGAAACCCACAGCCAAGACACGATAACTGGAAAAAGCTGTAAATGACTCATAAGCAGCTGGTTGCTTACAAAACATAAGAACAGAAGAATAGAATAACCCGTTATTGTCATTGTTCAAGGAACCTGTGATCTGTCAGACGCCACTGCTGCTCTTGGGTAGTTGTTGTTGCTTCAAAACTGCGGGCCTCCTTCTGACTCAGAGAGGAGCTACTACTTAAAGGTGGTGTAAGTGGGGAAAGTGAGTAGACTAGCCGATGGAGAGCAACTGAGGAGCAAATTGCCTTTAACATGTAATAATTGGTGGAATAACTGGTTACAGCATTCGGCAAATCATCAAGCTCGGTATAGGTCGAACTTGATCGATCCTTAAGTGTAAATGTGCTTCATTATCCTCTTTGACTTGATTAATAAAATTAACATCCTTTTGTATTTAATAAGATTTGAAACTAGCACCCAACCATGACCTCATCAGTGAAGTCTTTACTGAGGTCAGGAACGACCTTTTTCCTGTAGACAGTTTATACATCAGCTGTCTTTTTGCACTTAGACGAGTTGCCCCCTGCTGGCCAACGGAAAAAATGCGTCTCGGCTCTGGCTTCACTTTTCGGGTGTAGTAGGCACCTCCATCTTTGGAACTGTACTTACTTCCCAGTGAGCATGCTTGAGCGTGACGGACAGCACATGGGCGTGGTCACAAAGGCATTAGAGAAGGAAGTCCCGCCCTCCTCCATAATGCGGCGAGTCTTATTCATTGCCTGCATCGACCCTACATGGAGAAACCCACAGTTAGCACATTGTAAAGCTTGTCCACCTGCTTTGGTGATAAGTTCCTTGGTTTCTGTTGAAAATTGTTCAAAATCATTTGCCTCATAAGCCTCAACATAAAATGGAGAGTGACACCTGAAACATGGTTCTTGTTTAAAATGCTCGATGATTAAAGATCAACTCTTTCCTCATAAAGAGACGTCATTCGACCACCTCGCCTCTGCCCTCAATAACGAGTTCTGACACCTCGCTTTATATCAGTAAAGTCGTGGTTTGGCGACCATTAGAACAGTTTACAGGTTCTTCTGAGGGCAGCTGCATTGGCGGAGACCACGCTCACCAACTTCTGACGCAAACCCAGCAGCTTTGTTCTACAAGCTAGCCTGAAATATGACAGAAACTGCTCGGCTCAGAAAGGCGCTTAGAAGGTTACTCTTAGTAAGCTTTGAAGGTTTAAAGAGTTTACCACACCTGTTCTGGTCAGAGCAATGAGCTACTAAGCCAGTACAAGACCCAATGAGTCTAACAAGCAGCGAAGAGGTTACAGAGTAACAAAAGTTCTCTCTTCCTGCAACACGCCTGCACAATCTACGATACATTTACTTAAAATGGGATCATAATCTCAGACAGCAGCAGACAACAGCCAGCTGTATGTCGTTAATAATAGAAGATTCATTTTTGGATCGCAGAGAGGAAGTTAGCCCTAAAAAGGCTCCCAGACAGTAATCATTGCACTCCGACCTGTTAAAGAACAAGATAAAGGAGTTACTTAATGATTCAAACACTTTGACTTGGAAGTAAAGCTCAGTTGTTCAAGCTGCTCAAACGAGATCCGTCCGATGTATTAATACGACGTAATATTATGTTAACTGTGTATTACTGTTAAACTGAGACTTTATGTCCACACCAGCGTGTTACCAACAATTACATTAACAGTACAGACAGTCAGACTAATGCTTATAATAAGGCTTGTAGTGGAGTTTCAGTCACCCAGCTCCATGTCCTGGTCATCAGTCAGGATGAGGATGATGTTTGGTCGGATGTTGCGTCTGTCTCTCTGGAGGCGGGGCTTCAGGCGTTGCGTAGAAGAAAAATGAGCGTGACAGAGCGCCACGGAGACAAACAGGAAGAGGAGAAGTCGACCTGCCATGGCCTTTGACCCCCGGGCCTCCCCACAAAGGTCAACCAATCAGCTGCTTCCCACAAGTTGTCTCAGCTTCTGGAAAACACACAAAGAGACCGCCTCGAGTTCAGAACCGAGGTTCAAACAAATCTGCGTGAGACTGAGCCACCGGTTTACAACGTTCGCCATTTCCAGCTCCATATTTTTATTCCTCGACTCCACTTAGAGAATCTTGGCATGACCCAGGACTCAGGATAATCCATATTTATCTTGGTGCCCCCTCAGTTTATGCTGTCTCTCAAACAAGCCGAGCTCCTATCCTATCAAGGCCACCCTGCCTGCAAGACAGCTTTCCTCTGACTTACCGTTCACAAACAGAAGATTTGAACAGTCGATGGTGGAGTTCCTGTGCTACCAGTCTAAGATGACCACAGTTTAGTTACCATAGAAGAAGAAATATGTATGAAACAGAGTGTTTATGACAGGCTGACGCCTGCGTTTTAGGCTCTGATATACTGATATAAAACCTTCAACTGGCCACTGAAAGAGAAGACCTTACAAAAGGTTTCTGGTCTACACCGTACCAGAACCACATAATGTTGCTTTAGTTATAGATATTTTAGGAAACTGTTTTCCTTCTGATATTGCAAACACTTCCTCAATCTGTTGCTAACATTCGCTTCCTAGATGCATGTTTGTTGTACTTGATTGGAATCCTGCAGGTGGTCATCAGCGTCATCAGGATTGATCCTCTTGGAGGCGAAAAGTACCTGCAGCAAATGTCACGGTAATCTGGCCAGCAGCGGGTCAGATATTTGAAAAGGCCAAACGAATGCCCCGCTGCTCGCGCAGCTGTCGGACGTGTTATGACTGTTGCAGCAGCGTTGAGCTGAAATGTGGCTGCGGTACGTGACGCGCTGCGTTTATTTACTGTGCGAGGGCGGGAATGTTGATGATCCATCCAAGATAGCGCTGCTTTCACACAGCAAAAATAATAATAATAAAAAAGTCAGAGATTTCTGGTCCCAGTAGTTACAGGACACACACACATACAAACACACACACAGTTGTCATTAGCTGCAGTCTATTGTTTCTCTGATAATAAAACGCTGAAATCTTATCAGTCACACTGACGTAAAGCACAGTAGAAATGTGTGTGTCTGCAAATGTGAGTGTGTGTGTGTGTGAGAGAGAAAGAGCTCACAGCAGGGTGTATCATGCAAATTAGCCAGTAATCAAAACAGAAGAGGCTCAGTGCTCATTCTGAACACACCCACGGTGATGTGTGTGTGTGTGTGTGTGTGTGTGTGTGTGTGTGTGTGTGTGTGTGTGTGTGCGGCTGCTGATGGAGCTCTCATGTTAAAGTGGTCTGGTGGCTCCAGCTGTGAACAGACTGGAGATTACACACGACCTGCTGAGAGAGAGAGATTGGCAGAGAGACCTCCACGCTCCATTCAGGCCACAGCCACAATCACGTATTTCATTTTAAAAAAGTCTTCACCAAAAAAACATATTTTGAGCTCATGTTTTGTGTAAAAATGCTCAAAGAATCCAGAATGAAGCCACCCGGATACTCCACAGCAGTATAAAGAGGTCACAGAGGAAGGGAACACTGGGAGTTGGGAGGTTTTGCAATGCAAATCCATCAACATATTCACGTGATAACAAGATTATTATCCACAGACAGAGAAAGGAGGCCCACACAGTAACGATGAAATCAGAAAGGGTGAGCCGGGCTGGAACATTCTGGGTCCTGTGACAGAGAAAGAATCTGCTTGAAGAATAAAGTGTCTCCGCTGTTTTCTTGTATTTGTAAGACTGTTTGTGGTACCATGACTCTCAGTCAGGAGGTGAATGTGGTCGTCTACGTCATTGTTTCCCAAAGTTCAAAGACACTAACTACAACTAAACTAAACTCAACTGTCCTTACATTTCAGCTCAAACCCTTAAATGCGTCACAGCCTTAAAACTGTCAGCTGCAGCTTCTCATGTGCACAATTTTTCATCTTTAATGTTTGTTCCCATATTTTTCTCTCCTTGGAGATGAACTCCAATTTCACATTCTTACCTGTTCAAACCAACTTTTGAACCAATCAGCATTCAGCCTGAACATACAGAGGTCACATTTTATTGCTTCTGCTGCATCTCTGCAGTCTGTGCTTTGGTTCCCATGATCCCTCTGTCTGCAGAGGCAACAGGTTGCACAAACAGACGTCAGAACAGGACCATAAATCCCAGATTTATTTGATTTATTTGTGCTCAGGGCATGCTCGTGTGGTGAGGACCCTAAACATGGACTGATGTCACACACTGATCTTGTTTCTGTTGCTGCTATGTTGGAATTTTGAAACTGGATGTTGAAAAGTGAGGCGCTGACCAAAAAACCCTGAAAATGTAGCACCGGAGCAGTTACGCAGGAGGCCTACCTTAAAGGTTACGGTACTTTATCACTAATGGGGATCATAACATTAAGAATAAACATCATGTTGTCATCAGTAACACTTGAAAATAGGGATTGAGACCATATCTAGATAAGTCGCCCTCTGCTGGCCAAAGGACATAATGCTGACACTTCTGCATTTGCTTCATATTTCAGTCCTGGAAGCTACTTCCACTCTGACATTCTTTTAAAATATAATTCTTCATAAAGCACCAACATAAATGACTGACAGCTAAAACTGATTACATTAAACTTAAGATGAACAACTGTGCAGATTTATAATGGAGTGTTCAGTGACATTAAATCTGCATTTGTAATCTGATTTAACAGAAACTGTTCTAACAAACTTTCTGACATTTGATACTTAAGCTGCTCTCACACAGACTCCCACTTCGTATATTTGCATTATGATTTATATGGCACTGATGTTATTGCAGCTTTAGCACAAGCATCTCTTCCTTTGGTTATTACGGCTGAATTTCATTCATTTGTTTTTATTTCTACGTATCTATCTTTTCATACCAAAACCATCAAACAAATATGATACAAATGTGTTTCACTCTGGTAGATACACACATTTATTGCTGTCCTTTTAGGGATGTTGGCTCTAAATGAATACGACTGGGTAATGATGCTGACTTTGAACAGGAACCAAGTGAAACTGAGAATAAACACATGCGAGACTCTGCATTGTTTAACCTGGTTTATGGATCCAACCCAACATCTGGACTGAAGTGGAGCGGTCCAGCTGTTGGCCATGTTCAGCCCACCACTGTCGGTAATCTACTGCAGTATATTCATGTTATGTCATTGAGCGTCATTATGAAACTGACCTACAAACTGACCTGAGACCAGACTAACCCCCGACTCAACCTGCAGGATTATTTTTCGGCCTCAGTCTGGGTCACAGTCAGCTTTGAACGCAGCACGGTTAAAGTGCAAATGATCTGCAGCACTAACGGATCATAAAGGTGTCAACGCTGACTTCTTGATTTATTCGTGCAGTTCATAAAATGTACTAGTATTATGCAAAATTAGGGACAGGATGCATTCACTGTTACCTTCCTTCACATTTTTACCAACTGGTCACTGAAAAAAAGAGAACAGGTTTCAGGAGTTATTTATCCCCACAGTCACACAGGAAAAAAGACAATTCTCATAATTAATCGGGCACCAAAGCGAAAAAATCCAAAGGTTGTACTGCTATAGAAAAACGAGCCGATTCATAGTTGTGGAGCCCATTCCCCCGATCGAATCTCAAACACTCAGAGTAGAAATCGTGATGGGAATCTGTCATTTTTGTTCTCGCAGGGCTGCAACAGATTGGTGACCTGTCCGGGGCGTACCCCGGCTCCAGGAAAGGCTCTGCAGCCCTGGATTAGATAAGATGAAGAATATGGATGGAATTAATGGATCACTGAATGGAAACTTCTTGAAAATACCCAGCAGAGGTGCCTGTGATATTGACACAGTCGGATCAGACATATTTAAACTGTAAGCTCTCTCGTGTGAAGTCCATGTGCTGCTCACCTGCACCTGTTAGTACCATTTGATTAATTTACAATGAATGAACTGGCATCCTGTGTACTGCCACCTGCATGCTCTCACCTAATCCAAACCATATTTCCAGCAGGGATGTGGACAACTAATCAACAAGATGTTTAAATATTGCAGCAGAAATACCAGCTGATTAAACATAGATTTTATTAATGTACATAAAATGTTAAAAGTTGGTTCAATGATGTTAAGCTTTAAGAAGCACTTGGACGTTCTAAACAAACCCAGCTGGTCTGGGATGAGTTTGTGCAGAGCGAAGGAAAATAAGTGAGAATTCCTTCAAAATAAAAGCATCAAAGGTGACCAAAACCTAAACTGTGTGTAGAGTAAAAGAGTGCAACACTATTACCAAAGCAAACTGAGGATAATGTGAAGGATGTGGAATTCTGTTTACTTCACAGCTCCAAAGGTGTTGCAGTTTTGCTCTACCTTGTAGAACATTCAAGTCCTTTGAATAAGAAGCTGCGCTCAAACATTTGGTAGTCAAGATAAAAAGAAAGTTTTAGTGCCGAGCTTCTGTTTGTCTCCGTGGATAATTAATTCTGCTTCTCCTGCTGCTCCTCCAGCCCTCCTGCTCATCAATCATTTCTACTGTAGCTTCTAAAATTATCTACCTGAAACAGTCAAGAAACAGCTAATTAAAAAGAAAACTCATTTGGCAAGCCACCAAGGACTAATATCATGAAATACCCTCCGTGTTTGGTGAAATATAATAGGTAATTTGAGCAGGAATATTTAATTTTCTAGTTACAGCCGGTTGTTTCTCCCATCAGACCAGACAATTACACCCTAATAGGCTCATCTTAGCTGCCAGCATATCATGTGAACAAGTTAAAAGCCCCATAACTTTGATTAACGACACAAATTAGCATAACTCGTCTTTGTAAATAAAGCTTTAGTCGAGCCAGTGTTGTTAAAACGAGGGTTTTAAGGCCATCGCAGAGTTAATAGTCTGTTTCTGATGTTGATTGCAGGACTACACATGTCCTGATCATGTACATGCACTCGCCGCTCTGAAGATTCAGTTTTGCATTGAAGATGCTTTGGTTCACTGCTCGGGAGCGAAAGCCTTTATAGTGCTGTAATTTCAAACTGCTGAAAATACAGCAGCTGTTTTGAATCCCAATACTTTCTTTTCATTTGATATTCATGGAGTCGAGCCTGAAAATAAAGCTGCTGCTCTTGATTCCAGATAGTTTGTTTTATTTGATATTCAGAGCCTTCTCGTGAAGCCGCTGAAATATTATATCCTCACCTTGGAGTCTGAGGAACATCAGTAAACACACAGGCGGAAGCAGCAGAGAGCAGAGTCACTGCATTATTTAAAACAGACGGTAAAGTTTTTAGACTTTACAGAGAAATTTTCATTTCCTGAGTAATTAACAAGAGAGGAACCACGTTTTATCCTCAGAAGACACAATAGAGCCGTACTGTGGCTTTTCTTTTTGGTTTAGTCCAGATGTAAATAATCTTTATTTACACGCAGCAAAAAATAAGCCAGCTTTCTTCTGATTGGCTGCCCCTCACAAACATGGCATTTGAACTGCAGGTGGGAGGGGCTTCAGTGAGCTGCTAACTGTCTGCTTGGCCACACATATGCTCACTGTACAGGACAAATCTGCTGCGTTTGTGGCTTTTGGTGGTAGAGATCACCCAAGACGTCTGTCCTTTTGTAGGTGAGTGAAACCCAGTATTTATTCATCTGGACACTAAAGAGCAGGTATTGGTCTGTGCACTGCACCTGTGCAATTTATAAATGGAGCTAGCATTAGCTGATAACTTAGCATTTTAAGCTCTTGTCCAAATTTTCCCACTTCTGCCTCCAAAACCAGTCTGGACTGTTGCCAAAATGCTAACTTCACTAACTGAGGCTTCAAAATGCAGATCTGAGCACCAGTGACTGAAGCCGTGGTGTCTATATACAGCCTATATGTGTGCCTAAAATAACCATATATCAGGGCAGTATCTGGTCCCCACCTGATCCTGGATCTGCCGGAGGTTTCTTTCTGGGTGCTATATAAATAAAATCAAACTGAATATGGCATCATAAAGCCAAGAGTAGCGTTTAAAGTGTTCGGAGCTGTTGGCTCACAGGAATAACTTGTAGAGATGCTGCCTAGCCAAAGCCAACATGACAGCTTTGCATGGGAGACATCTTTAGACATCCAGACATCTGAAGACCGAAGACGCCCGAGGGTTAAAAGTGTGTATGAAAGACTGGTTGAGAAGCTTTCTCTCAGACCTCTGAGGCAGACTTTATCTTTCTATATAAAGATGCTTCCATGCACAAAGCCCGCACCATACAGAGATGCTTTTCCAAGTGCTGTGAGGATGAACTTGACTGGTCCGCATGGAGCCCTAAATCCCCCCATCTAACCCTTTTGGGAAGAACCCAAGCACCCGGCTGTGAGCCAGATCTTATCACCCAACATCAGTGCTGGACCTCAATAACGCTCTAGTGTCTGAATGGGAGCTAATCCCTGCAGCAGGTTCAACATCTGCTGGAGAGACTGAATCCAGACAAGGAAGGCTGTTAGAGCTGCATATTAATGAACGTGGAGTCACAGTCACGCTCCGCTCTCAGACAGCGCCGAAATACCGGAGCGACTGCACGCTTTCGGCAGAGCAATGAATGAAACTATATTATCAGGCTATAATATGCGCTACACGTGCAGTCGCGCTCTCCTGAACTGTGAACAAGCGCTCCAAAGCCCCACGGATCATAAATTCTCTCGTGTGTCATCCCGATGTGCCCTCTCTGGCTGTGGCTTCTCGATCACATCTATCTGCTCATTAATATTCATGCGCCGTGGGCGGGCCTCGCAGCCGAAGCAGCTGGCCACCAAGTGACTCAATATGAAATGCGGTGAATGTCAATAAAGAGATACTGCAGCCATAATATGGCTCCAACTGCTCATTCATATTCATTAGCATCTCTACATGCAGAGAGACCAGCAGGGGAGACTTAATATCTCCCTGCGCAGAGGTGAAAGGTCACATTTTCCAGGTGAAAGGTCAGCTCAATGCTTCTCGACAAAACTCTAAAAAGTATCATATGAGAAAATGAAAAGTGCTGCGGTTGCTGTGGTGACACGTTAGCCTCTTAGCCTTTATTACAGAGCCGGCTGCGGTTATTGACATACACTATATGACGTATAGCTGATCGCAGACAGAAATATCAATGCATTTGCCATTTTCATTTGGCTGTAATTGATGCGTCGGCTAATATTTCTCGACTTTTACTAATAAACATGTCAGAAGGCATTTAGCGTGAGGGATTTATTTCTGGACACAACCTTAAATTCTCTCCGGCAGCATCGCCACTGAGGCTCTCAGACCACGTTTAACCTTCTGCTTTATTTAAAGTCCATCCAACAACACCTCTCTGTATCGCACTGCACCACTGAAACAGTTCTTGTCAAATAGCAGTAGGAATTTCTATTAAGGGCCGGTAACAAATCAGCACAGGTTCCACGTTTATTTTAACACAGGTTCCAGTTATGTTTGATGCTGCTGTGTGGCCGCTTTCTCCGTTCTCTGATAACAGCTGACAAACCCGATACCGATACCAGTATCGGGTATCGGGGCCGATACTCTAAAATGTGTGTGTACTCATACTCGTAAAAGTTAACCGATACCATGAACCGATACTAACTTATTTCATTAATCAGAGGGTGGCTTGTCATTTCTGTTGTAGTTTTTTAAATTGGCCATTAGGGGGCGCTAAACATGCACAGGGTTAGGCGAGTGAGACTGGCGGCTTTTGTTTGCTTGTTTACAATATAGACACTCTGCAATAATTTAAAAGTTTATTTTATTCTCAAACCTAATTTGTATTTATTTGATTCCAAACAGAAGTGTTTATTTATTATTCTGAAAGCTCGAGACAGTGCCAATAGTTCAGTGATATTTTGTTAAATTACAATGTGGAGACTCTGCAATAATTTAACAGAAGTGCTTATTATTCACTTGAAATTTTTTTGTGGTCATTTTTATTAAGATTTTATTTTTTATCGGCAGATAATAAAATAAAACCTGTCTTCCAATTCATTGCGTGTGTGTGTGTGTGCGTGTGCGTGTGTGTGTGTGGTAGAAGTATCGGTTTTTGTACTCTGTATCGGCAAGTACTCAGATCCAAGAATCGGTATCGTATCGGTTTGAAAAAATTGGTATCGTTGCATCCCTACTTTTCACTATACTGGGAAGAGCCACAGGCTCAGTATTAAAGTGTTCACAGGCTCACAGATAAAGGAGCAGGGATGTGACCCCTTTCTGGCCACTGCAGGTTTAATTCACTTACAGTGTTACATTTTTGGACAACAGCACATTTTATTTGATTTTGTGTAGTATTGCCTCCGTGCACCACTTCAGTGGACTTTAAATCAAACAATCTACAGCTTTAATTCATGGGTTTGTAACAAAAGTACTGCACGCAATGAAAGGTGTAAAACCTGTGCCAAATCAAACACTGTGGCTTCCCCTCGGGAAGTAAGAGAGCCGCCAAAAGTTCTTTTAAAAGTAATTAGACAACTGACAGGCAGCAGGTGAGGCCTGTTCCCTCATTACTTTGTGGGGAATTAAGCAGATAAAAGGTGATTCTAAGTGCTGAACTTGTATTTCCCAGCTTTTTACTGAATATAGCAGAAGTATAAAAGGAAATAAACCGGTCAGAGTTACAAAAACATTCAGGAGACGCTTTTTATAGGCAAAAAAGAAATAACAGTCAGTTTTTGCTTCATTGTGGGTCCTAGCAGAGAACGGAGCAAGTCAACGACACGCTGAAGATTTAGACTAAAAAACATCATTTCTGTCTTTTACCTGAGAGCTACATCAGAAGTAAACCTTCATGTATAGCTTTTTTAATTTTGTTGGTTTTACGTCTCCTTTTACCTGCAAAGCACATCATGTTTCCATGGAATAACTGTGCACTATAAATAAAGCCGCCCTTTCTTTCCTTCCACAACCTAATGAGCTTGTTCTAACAAGCAGCAGCAGATTAGACAAACACAGCATATTGAACTAAACAGTGGACAATTAGGTGAAACCTTCATTCAGGGTGTCAGCTAGAGGGGAAGGCTGACGTCAATGGATTCCTCCTACAAGAGACAGAAATCTTTAAAAGCACACACACTTCCTCTTTTCAGAGGATGAACCAACAAGTTGTGCATTAATTTCTGCAAACAGATTTATAACTAGAGAAGCTGTAGACGTCATGAAATTCCTGAACTTATTTCTGCCCCCCTGAGAATCAAACATGCTGCACTGAATGGAGGCGTGTGACAAAAACATTTAGACGTCCTTTCTTGGTTAAAAACATGACTTTTCACCACCACCTCCGATTGTATCATCAGCTAGGGACACTTGAACCCTCACTTGAGGTGAACAAGGTAAAGTTGAGGGCTATTTTAATGTACAGCGCCCTCTGTTGGCATTAAGGTAAATAGCAGGAAAACGTGCCCAATCCGTTCCTGTGACTGACCCCGTCAAACACCACCCTTACATTTTTGGATGCTGCAGGCTGGACTGAGACGGTGCAGGTGTGTCTTTTAGTTGGACTTCAGAGTTAAATGGTGCTAAATGTGAATTGGCCACACTCAGCTTTAAAGCGAAACACAGAAGCCAACTAATGGAAATTCAGTGTGACTGCTATAATAAGTAACAGCTACGGTTACAATAAGCAGCAACTATGGAAAAAGTCCAGCTCTGTTTGCACCGGATTCTTTTCCTTCTTCTCTGTTGATAAAATGAGACGACAGTTTTGCCTGCTTCCAGTCTCTGCACTGGACGCACACGGATGAAACTAATACGCATCAGATGGCCGAGGACACCCAAAAAAATGCGGCTCTGTTCTGTTTTCCGTACAATAAACCTCGAGTGCAGGGTTCACAGCGATATCATATTACCAAATGTTTTGGAGAAGTAGAAATAGGAAACTGGACACCATCTTCTGTTTGTTCTCTCTGTCCAGCACTGAAGCCAAACTTTGATTGGGGACAAACAGGATGTTCAGTCCTCTGCAGTTTAACTGTATATTTTTCTTACTGTCAACAAATCCTATGAACACACCAAAGTTTGTGTGTCCCCCAAACCTTCTGACCTCATATTGATGGCCCTCAACTCCAAATCCACTGGTTCCAGCCAAAAAGGCAACTCTTTAGAGCAACAAACATAATGTTTCATTTATATCACTGACCGGCGACGTGTTACTAAACATGGAAATCATTTATCGAACTGACAGATGGACGTAGTTCATTTGACGGGACGATTTTCAGCCTCGGATTAACAGACATTTGGAGTATTTCTGAGATAAAGACACAGATAAATGAAATAAATCAAGCAATGCTCCAACACATGCAGGCACCCAAGTCAAAGCCACCGTCAGCTGCTAGATAAGGAGTGTAACAGGGCTGCTGGCACAGTAATGGTAAAAGGTTTACTGCCCATCACAGCAGTGAAGTACCGCAGAGTTACTCAGGTGCTGTATGCTAATGAGCCAGTTGGTAACAGCTCCACTGAATTCAATTCAGTTTTATTTCCACAGCGACAATTCACAATAATAGTTGCCTCAATAACTGCTTCTGTATTGCAGGTAAAGAAAAAAAGAAAACAAAGTAAACCCCAAGAATTCGACGATACCCTACGAGCAGCACTTGGTAACAGCAGGAAGAAAGACTTCCCTTTTAACAGGAAGAGACCTCTCAGCTGTACGTCCAAATTTAACCATCACGTGAACTTGAGCTGAAGCGTCAAAAGTAGCCATTACCACTATAATGCCTTTATTTTGCTCCAAAACACAGAAAGTAATATCAGTAAAAGTATCAATAAGAGTATCCACTGACAACTCTGTTCACTTCATCCTATTTGATCTAAGAAATATTAAGACTCACTCATTCAAAACATCTCAATAATTTTATTTGTTTGCAAGAAACATTTTGTGTTTGGTGGTCAAGAAAGAAAAATCCAGAGCATCACCAGATTTAACCGTAAACCTTTATCTCTGTAACAACCACAACCCAGAGACACACGTAAGACTTCAAGACGTACGTCTGATGTCTTTTCTCTGTCAGAAACTTTTCTTTCTACAAAATTCACATTTTTCGCTGACTGACAATCCTCAGCTTTGATGTAAAAACGGTCTTTCCAGCTTCTCTATTGTGGGGATGTTGGATTTCCTTGTGTGTAATATATTTGATGTGGTAGTCGTATATTTAAACAATGTATATCTGTAAGTGACTGAACAGGAAATGGAGAAGAAACAAAGTATTTAACGACAGACTGACATTTTTGGTTTGCTCAGATTTGCTGACATTCATTCTTTCTCTGCTCTTTTCTATCAATCAAGCTTTCCAAAACAGAGGCACGAAACCATTTACAAGCAGAAGCACTTACTGCAACGAGGCGAAGAACATGAAGCTTAACGTGAAGAGATCAAACAGAGAGAAACACGACGAGAGCGAACAGACGCAAGTCGGAGGAGAAGAAGGCAGAAATTCTCCCGGAACTCTGCAGAATAACCCGAACGCACAGCTCCACTTCTGCTTTCTGTTCCTTTTTGCTTTTACTTCTTCTTTCGCTTCCTCTCAGATGATGTTTTACACTCAAATCTCACTACACTTCTCTCTTTCTCCCTTTCCTTTCCCCCTCTGCTTTCCTTTGTCTTTTCCTTCACATCGCTCTTTACTTCTGCTCTCGTTCCTACCTCGTCCTCATGGGCCACGCTGCCTTGCTCGTAGGCTCCGGCGCCAAACCAACAACCTCCCCAGCCTCCTCTCAGCCTAGGTCCTGTTGGCTGTTGTCGAGGTGGCAGACATGACAATAATCCCTGTGGCAACAGCTCTCTCCCCTCGGCGACCACACGCTCTCACTGTTGTAACAACAGCTGAGCTGCTGCTGCTCCTCAACCTCCTCCGTCCTCTTCCCCTCCTCCCTCGCTCGCTCCAGCTCGTTCCCTCTTTATCACTTTCTCTCTCTCTGTGTTGATCTTTTTATACCTCCTGTTCTGTATCTCCCTGCTCTCCTCTGGCTCTCTCCATCACTCCCTCCCCTCCTCGTTCTCTGGCTCTCGCTCTCTATTGTCTCTCTATCGCTTCATCACTTTCTCATATCTTTCTGCCCATTCCTCTGATGTCCTCCTCCTATTTACAGTTTTATAGTCATTTCACCAATATGTGAATTAGTTGTGGTGCTCGTTAATTTGCTGTCTGGATTACTTTGAATTGCATTAGAAAAAAAAGTGTATTGGTGTGTTTGAGCACAAAAAAGAATCACACACCTATCCACAGCCTTTGCTGGGACGTTTTCAAAGTGCTTGCTCCTCCACAGATTTCTGACTTTTGATGGACCGACCATTTCTGTGACTGTCTGAAATTTGTGACCTAGCATTTACTACAATATCAAGCTAAGCAAATCTGCATTTTCTTCAGGATAGCACGATGTTGTACGCACCCATCCAACACCCCGACCTCCACAGCCTTAAAGGGCCAGTGCTTTGGGCAGACCTGCACTTTTTGGAACTTTCATGCCGTGAGCAGCTGTACAGGAACCAGCCAGTCTTTGTCTTTTCTCATTTATCACACTGTTATTTATGGAGCTTTCTCATGTGAAAAACAGTACAAACGTCTCCCTGTAAATTTGAGCTACTCTCTCCAACTGGACTCCAACTGGGCTCTCACAGTCTTGTGGAGTGTAACACCCACGCTACACCCCTGACAGAAGAACAAAGTGGTCCTCACTTGACACCTCTCTAAAATTACAGCAATAATAATCACCAGACTACATTTTACAGTTTTAGTTTTATAAGGATGTTAAATGACTGCCTAGTTTATTAACACTGTGTAGAGTTTGCTCAGTGTCAAATACTGAATTCGTCTTCTTATGTTGAACCTGTTTAGTGTCTGAAAAACAAATCCTGTTTTCCATTTTGGTACAAATACGTTTCATGAATCGCCCTAAACGAATGAAAGACGGGGTTAACTAAGGACAGCGCTGACAGTAAATTATTCTGGTGGAGTGTCCCATTCAAAAGAACCATAAATGGTAACATCAAAGATGGAGAAATCCACAAACGGCATAACAAAAGCTCTTATTACACAACCTCCATGAATCTGTGGAAGCACCGTTGACTGGATATGAAAGGTGGAAGTACTGTGATGTCACCCATTGGTTTTGAACGCTGCAATTTGAAGCCTCAACCTTAGCATTTTTGGACACCGCCATGTTGTTTTTTTGTAGCCAGGAGTGACCATATCTGGATGAGAGGGTGGAGTGCTAAATTATAAGCTAGCGCTAGCCAGCTTTGTTAGCAAGCTTGGTGCAACACATAGTCACGTATGTCTTCAGTGTGTCGAAGTAATTTTAAACTTGTTTAAATCCTAAAACGGTCAAGGAGAAGCATAATACTCATCAAAGGTTCCACCAGAAATGCTCCAAAAGGTAAAACAAACACAAACAGGACAGTTCGGGTCAGAGACCTCGAAGACACTGATTGGCTGCAGCTCCCTGCAGAGCAGCACCTGCCAATCAAGAGGCGGTTTGTGTCGCCTGTGCAGCGGCTTCATTTTTCAGCCCTGAAGATTGCCACCTGGGAACCACACACTGCAGCTTCTGACCTTTGGACACTTCTACCTCTTGTTCAAAAGCTGATTACGGTGCTTCCATTATTAATAACCAGCTGGAGAAGAAAAGCCTTTTCAACACCGAGCATTACATTCGATAACTAGCAGAGACAAATTCTAGTAAATGTAGGCAGCGATGATGTGGATAAACGCTACAATCTGATTTGTCTTGAATTGTCCTGAACACATTCATGCTCTGCAGAGAACGGTTAGACTGTAATGATCTTTAAATTGTTCATGCACACTCAGGTAGGGCTGTGCGATATGACCAAAATCTCATATCCCGATATAAGAATTCTATCGTCCGATAACGATATAAATCACAAAAATGTAACATTTTCTGTAAATTCTGTGAATCTCGGGCAGCTCGACTTGCGTGAAGTGTTTCCAGCTGTGCATCATGTAGCTGGAGTCGAGTGTTTTAACCGATGCATGAAACGATACATTTTTAGACATAGCGCATCGACTTCAGCTCTCAGCCTGCTGATGCTTCGTGTCACTGTCCTGATGTCTTCAGTGTCTCTACCACCATCAGAACTTACAAAACCACTTCAATAAGCTTAGGAAAAACCTCTGAGAAGACAAGACTGAAGATTTTACAGCAAGTGCCCCTAAATGACTTCTGCTAACATCCAAGAAAGCTGGATGGCCCAACAAACCCCAAACCTAACACTGGATTTCTTATTATCGCTTTGGTTGTCCTTACAGATTCACCGGGCCTGTTGTTGCACCAGCTACCAGCTACCAGCCACAATAAACCAAAAACCAGATCAGGCATCAGTGTGAACTGGTCAGTGCATTCACTTTACATTGTTACTGTTACATTACCAAGAGTCAGCTGCAGTGAACCAGGTCCCAGAAGAAGCGCTAACACAGCAATCCAACAGCAAAGGCTAAACGGATGTTTTCCTTTTTGTAGTTTGTGATTTAAGCGAAAAGCGTGCTGCATTAAAGTGACGCCTTTAGTGAAGCTCACTCCCCTGTGTGTCAGTTTAGCACTTGATGGGAAGCTTTTATTGCACTTATGGTAACACATCTGCTGTGCTCCCAGTGTGGGGAGGTGCAGAGCAGGTACGGACCTTTCCCACTCAATCCTATCAGATACTCAATAATCATTTATTCTTCAAAGTTGACTCTCAACCACAGACACCTCTCAAATGACTGTTCTCAGCCAATGTGGCATTTTGTCCATTGTTCATATTAAACATGGAGTCGGCCATTTACACACATTTGCACAACACGTCCTCTCGCATCTCATCCATCTTCCACACCACAGACTCCGCCCACTGCCTCATTTACACCTCCACTCATCTCTTTAATGCTCCTTCCATCTGTACACCTCCCATGTACATCAGCTCTCTATGCCTTTATCCTCCATCTCATTTGCACACATCAGTCATACATACAGTTATAGACTTCATAGAGTGCACTACATATCACGGGTGAAGGCATACTAATGAAATTAACTTTGAGAAAAAGGAGGACTGCACCATCCTCCTGAAAGCTGAAAGCCTTTAACTATAACACAGTAATAATAATGAAGAGAACAGGATGAAAATCTGATTTCTCATCAGAAAAGTCAAAGACGATAAGGTCAGAGAAAAGAATGAAAAGAGAAAACAACGAATGAAAAGGCATTTCTCTGAAAGAGCACAGCCAACCAGCCGATTTTAAAAATGCTGATGATCGGCTGATGATCGGCTGATTTCCATGAATATTTGCCACCATCAGAGCAAAAACTCGCCCTCGACAGATGAAAAGCAAAGATACAAATGTCCTCTAAATGCACTGAGGTCACTCGAGCTCCTCTAAGAGAGAATCCTGGGATTTTCCTTTCATATAAGTTTACGCTAAAGAAAACAGTCAGCGACAGAAAGCCTTCAGCACTAATATCATCAGAGCTCCTTCAGGTTTATGTGGTCACGCAGTGTTTATAAAAGCCAAGAAAGAAAGTTTATTATCTGTTGGTCGTTTAGCTGAAATATTACCTGAAAAAATAACAAATTGATCATCGATATGATAACGGTGTTGTTGGTGTTTTTGAACACTAACAATAAAAATGCTTTTTATCATTATCATTAAAAAAATGTATCAGCATAAAAAGAAATAAACTGAAGTGCCACAGAGACGTATGCAGGCTAATGCAAACCCCGGGCTGGTGGGTGAACCTGAAACTCACGGCAGCACTTTCCCTTCATCCTCCCAACACTGGTTGGGATTCTCTCTCTCTGTACAAAGGTATCAACACCAAAACATGCTATGCACATAATGATGAGACCTGACTGCATTTGACAGCCCACAGTGAGAATTCGCTGGATTTACATGTGTAGAATGATTTAGTGTGCGGTATTCGTTCAACAGCATGACCAAAATTAAGACAGAAGTATGCAATGAACCTGCAATCTTGTTGAAATGGTTGAAGACTGGCAGCAGGTCTGCAACCAGTCGCAGTCAGCTGCCGACTTCAAAGTGATAAAACAGCAATAAGACAACAAGCCTGCTGGCAGTTTGATTGGATGGGGTGAAGCTGCCTTTACATGCCATCTGTTGAGGACGCTACATCAATATAGTAGAAATCAGTCAATCAATATACAAGTAACAAGTGTTAATACACATAAAAACAAATGAATATGAAAAAGAAACAGGAGGAAGCAGATGCTCATCAATTTTGTTTCTCTCTAAATTCACATCGACTACATTTAGAGTCCAGACAGAAATTCATCGATGCTGCACAGAAATACAGAAAGTCCTGATAGTGAAGGATTTACAGGAGGAGAATTTAGCTGAATGCATGTAGGTGTAGGTGATCGGCAACCGTGTTTTATGTTGGAATACAACAAGAATGCAATCAGCTGGTAATCAGCTGGATCAAGTTCCCATTTGCAATATTCATGGCTGTGCTGATCTGTTTCTGGTTTTTACAAACTGCGGTCAACGAGTCGGAGAAGGACCGAGGTCAGTCTGAGCTGGATGTGACAGGTTGCCTCCCAACAGGCAATCTGTGTAATCTGCTTGGAATCAGTTGGCAGTTCTCACCTCAACTCCTGAATGTGAAAAAAATGAAATCACCTGTAAACTGCTGATTTTATCTAGAGGAAGTTGGTTATTCGAAGAGTCACTTTGAAGACAACAACTGAGCATAAACGGTCACAGACGTCCCCGACTGAAGGAACCATTTCAAAAGTTTATTTCACACAGCTGCAATAATCCATCCACAGTTTTCCCTGCAGTGACTGTTGCATCACTGAAATGTTTTTTTTTTTACTAAATACACAAATTACCATTATTTCTATTTGATTAAATCAACTCATTTCCAATCAACATCAGGACCACTTAAATCAAACCCAGTATTTAATCTGCAGTAGTTTATATTTATATATACTCAATAATTAACTTTTATTATGGATGGATGGTGTTGTTCTGGGAGCATCCTGCTCTTCCTCTCAGTGTACGTGGAAAGTCTAAAGGCAGATAAAGCAGCAGTGAGACCTCCCATAGCAGCAATCAGGCATCAGTAGCACAGGACAGGACATAGGTGGGTTGCAAAGTGGACTGCAGGTTAATGCAGGCTGAAGCAGCTTGGATTTGAGATTTGCTATTAGGATGTGCATTAAGGAAACAGCTGGCAGTCGGTCCCAGTTTGCCGGTACTGCTGTCTGAAGGCAATGCTTCATCTTCACAGAATTTCCTGTAAAACATATTTTCAGCTGCAAATGAAATGAATGTGATATTTGTATATCATTGCTAGGCAACCGAACTTTAGACTTTGTTATGTCAGGAAGTGAAAAGAATCATTTTATCTGAATAATCTTGTTTTCATATTTGTAGGAAATCCAAATTGTAAGTGAAACTAACATTTTGTTCTGTCTGCGCCCTGAAGCAGGGATACATAAACACGCAAGGAGCTGAAATGGAGCGCCGAGGCCAGAGTGGACGGAGCGGTCGCGAGGCAGGAATGAAGAGAGTGGAAAAGCCAAAGAGACGAGCGCGAGATGAGTTATCAGAATAATGAACTCTTCTTATCTCGCAGCACTCCTGAATGACGAGCAGCGTCGCGGACGGAGGGAGTGACGGATTGAAAGACGGCCTTTTGTCCCCGGGTGAGGAGCTCCTCTCACAGCAGCTCCCGTCTGGGTGATGAAATGAAATGCTAATGCAACGGCTCGCATACATCTGACGGCTAAACGTCACACTTCTCGCCCAGAATAACTGCTGCCCGAGGGAAAATCCTTTAACATGAGCATGAAAAAGTAAATAGTCAAAAATAAATGACTCGTAAAACAATTTGTATGAGCTCTGCTTGCACTGAATATATATCAGCACCTCGGCCGTTTTCAAGAACCTTCCTACCAGCAGTCAAAAGTTACAATTATTGGATAAATTGCAAATCTGACTGTTTTGCTCTAAATGTGGTTTTGCACGTGTCAAACAATAACTCCAGATCATCACAATAATTAATATTTATCTCAGAACCAGCTCTTTGTGTCACAAATGATATAGTTGAACCAGCTGGGCCATTTCTGTCAGCCATGTTGTGTTTTCACAGGCGAAATGCACGGTTGCATTTTTGCACTCTCTTTGCATTTAATAAAAAACTAATCCGGTCTTTAAGTCTGACGTCATTAGCTGTGTCCGCTTCAGGTCCCAAGGTCAAACGATCACTGCGGCATCACTGAGAGTTACAAACTGTCTAAAGTCTTTCATCTTTAATAAAACGATCAGCGTTGCTGCTTTACCAGGTGTAATAATTAAGTTTAACATCCAGGCATCCATGAAAACAGAATTTATTACATTTAACAAAGTTAGAAGTTAGCAGGAAGCTAGCTCGCTAATATAATATAGCATGTTCTGACTGAGAGATTTCTGAAAAAATGAAAACGTACAGCTCTGCTGTCACTTTCAACATAAATGAAGACAGGAAACTAAACAGCAGTGACGTTTGTAGGGTTACTGAAGTTGGGCTAGCTGCTATATAATGATGTGCTACGTGATCGCTAGCGACACAGCTATGCTAGCATAAGATAAACACAGTGAAGCTGGAGGATGAACGCTAACTTTTTTCTACTCGATAAAAGTTAACGTGAAGGTTCCTGATAGTTAGAGACAAATGCAATCGCATAGCAGGATGCTGTAAACGGACCAAACTTCAGTCAGGAGAACAACTGAGATAATCCATCCACAATACGAGGTTAGTCATTAATATACTGCTGCTGGGCTGTAGCTGCATCGTAAGGGTTTAAAAACTAAGCTTTAATATGATTAGAGGAAATAAAACCCGAGAGAGGCCGACAGTGATCACTGACTGTTTTATGGGCTTGTTCAGATTGAATAGAACAAGATACAAAGCATTAAAACACGTTAAAAACACAACAGCCTTAATAAACACAGAGTAGTTTGGACCCGGAGCAGGGTTCATACGTCAGTACAGATAGTTTAGAGTATAAAATATTCATCAGAAAACAGTGAAAATTCCCTGAAGCTTAATTTATTCAGACTAATCCTCGGATTACCCTTTAAATAACCAAAAGTACGGTTAGTATATTCTGACCAACAGACAAAATTTAAGACAGTTACAGTTACTGATATTTGGAGATTTAAAAAGCTGACTTATCAGTTGAATTTTTTATGTTTTCATTTTCAGGTACACATAACCAGCACATCTCCCCAAATGTTGTTATGTGGTGTTTCTTTATTTTTTAAAATATTTTTTTACTCATTCACGCTCTGCCCGGCTCTGCTCGGATCAGCTGATTGTGGTTTGTGGCGTTTCAAACAGGTGTTACTAATTAATTAAGTTACATAATTGTGCCGCGGGGCCTCTGACATACTCCTCGTGTGATTTGAAGCCAACCAGAAGACTCGGAAAACCAGCGTTATTATCACGAGTCATGTGTTTCTATTATGTGGGTTATCATGTGTTTCTACTGCATCTGTGTGGCTCATAACAACTTTGCACTGTTAACCTCCATTGCAGAGATTCAAAACAAAACCATTTTAAATAACTGTTTTTAAACTGACTGAGAGGACACAGCTGCACAGATTAATTTAGGAAACACCTCGGTGTCCTCCTGAAGGAGGGAAGTCTGTGCATCTCGGCTCAGCCTGCGATCCCGCTGACCGGGGCCTGGATAAGTGACAGAAAATGGATGGATGGAAGCGACACTTTATTAAGTGCATTAGGGATCTCATCACTTAACTAGCCCGGCTATTCATCTGCACATATGCTTTAATGAGCCAATCTTGCTCAACTTTGCACTGCAAATTCTTTAACCTGAGAGTTTCTTCTTGTGTTTATGAGACAAATATTTAAACCTGCTTTAAATGAACGTTAGCAACACTGTGCTGCAGTAACTGTAACTGTAAAAACAAAACCCAAAACATGCACTCAAAGAAGACAGAGTGCAGCTATTTGTGACACATAACAGATTCTGAGGTGATGCTACTGTCTGCAGTCAGATTCAGTTTACCAGTTCTTTTGATTTTTACTGACTGTAACCCGGAGCTGGACGAGACCAAGTTTCACAAAAGCCTGAAGACAAAACCGCAGAAAATAAAACACGAGCAAAAGACGGCGAGTGTGTGTGTGTGTGTGTGTGTGTGTGTGTGTGTGTGTGTGTGTGTGTGTGTGTGTGTGTGTGTGTGTGT
>NW_024582572.1:320039-328059 GCF_018398535.1 Haplochromis burtoni
ATTCACGCTCTGCCCGGCTCTGCTCGGATCAGCTGATTGTGGTTTGTGGCGTTTCAAACAGGTGTTACTAATTAATTAAGTTACATAATTGTGCCGCGGGGCCTCTGACATACTCCTCGTGTGATTTGAAGCCAACCAGAAGACTCGGAAAACCAGCGTTATTATCACGAGTCATGTGTTTCTATTATGTGGGTTATCATGTGTTTCTACTGCATCTGTGTGGCTCATAACAACTTTGCACTGTTAACCTCCATTGCAGAGATTCAAAACAAAACCATTTTAAATAACTGTTTTTAAACTGACTGAGAGGACACAGCTGCACAGATTAATTTAGGAAACACCTCGGTGTCCTCCTGAAGGAGGGAAGTCTGTGCATCTCGGCTCAGCCTGCGATCCCGCTGACCGGGGCCTGGATAAGTGACAGAAAATGGATGGATGGAAGCGACACTTTATTAAGTGCATTAGGGATCTCATCACTTAACTAGCCCGGCTATTCATCTGCACATATGCTTTAATGAGCCAATCTTGCTCAACTTTGCACTGCAAATTCTTTAACCTGAGAGTTTCTTCTTGTGTTTATGAGACAAATATTTAAACCTGCTTTAAATGAACGTTAGCAACACTGTGCTGCAGTAACTGTAACTGTAAAAACAAAACCCAAAACATGCACTCAAAGAAGACAGAGTGCAGCTATTTGTGACACATAACAGATTCTGAGGTGATGCTACTGTCTGCAGTCAGATTCAGTTTACCAGTTCTTTTGATTTTTACTGACTGTAACCCGGAGCTGGACGAGACCAAGTTTCACAAAAGCCTGAAGACAAAACCGCAGAAAATAAAACACGAGCAAAAGACGGCGAGTGTGTGTGTGTGTGTGTGTGTGTGTGTGTGTGTGTGTGTGTGTGTGTGTGTGTGTGTGTGTGTGTGTGTCAGTAAGTTGTGTTATCGGGCTGCCAGAAGGTAATTACTGCCTCCATTAGAAAGATGTGTTCATGTTAAATGCTCACCTCTGACACTGCACACACTAAGAGACGCACACCGTGAAGACTTTGATCTGTGTGTGTGTGTGTGTGTGTGTGTGTGTGTGTGTGTGTGTGTGTGTGTGTGTGTTCATGTCTAAAAGCTCTCAGCAGAGCTCTGAGGAACTAAAAGCTGCTATTTTGTGTCATTAAAGTGAATCACCGTGCCACATTAGAACCGACCCCAAGCGTTGGCATCTGAGCCTCATATAACATTTTTCAAAGGAATTCATAAACACACATAAATAAAAACTACAATACTCGTAGCAACTGAAATAAAGTAACAGATTTAACATAATAAAACCTTCAATAACAACACACACACGCATGCACAGAGAAGAAAGGATATTCCACAAGTTTAAAAAGCAGTGCAGAGGCCTTGAAAGGACATTTATTCCAATCAGACTGTGGTGAAAACATAAAAATACATCAAGGTTTCTAAAATGTGACTGCGTGGGGTGCAGCCTCACGCACAGAGAGAGAGGCAGCACCTTAAACCTGCATTCAACTGAGTTTTATTTCTATAGCATTAAATCACAAGATCTGTCTCTTCAAAGTGCTTTATATCGTATGGTAAGGTATGACAAAGCGCTATGGCGAGAGTAGGAAGGAAAAACTCCCTTTTAACAGGAAGAAACCTCCAGGAGAACCAGGCTCAGGGAGGGGCGGGGCCATCTGCCGACCGGCTGGTGATGAGGGGAGGAAAACAGGACAAAGACACGCTGTGGAAGAGAGACAGATTAACAACAACTAACGAGAGGTGTGGCAACACATAGTGGCTGAAGAAGAAACACTCAGTGCATCATGGGAACCCATCCATGATGCCAAGCAGCCTACAACTATCACAGCCTAGCTAATGACTCAGAGTCACCTGATCCAGCCCCAACTATGACAAAGCAAAGTTTTAAGCCCAATCTTAGGAGCAGAGAAAGTGTCTGTGTCCCAAATCCAAACAGAAGAGAGGCTGATATCCAGCAGGCAGCAAAACCAATTCTGATCCTACTTCTTGACCTTAGTAAACAGTTTTCCTGATGACTTCATTGCCTCGCTCACTACTGAAAAATGTTTGTTTTTTTGTAAATGATGGTCCTTACTGGAGTCAGAATTATGTCTAGTTTAAAAAGAAAAACGATGACTGAAACTAAAACACCCAGATTGCATCTACAGGACGGACAGGCTAAGATCTAACTGCAAACAGGCTACAAGCTAGTCCAGAGCACATAGCACACAGTTGTACGATGAAGGAAGTGTCTGGTCAGGGTTGGACTCAGCACCCTGAAAACCAATCAAAACACAAAGATTGATCTATAAAACGTGGTTTAAAGTGTCCAAAGGACTCTAAAGTAAGTGTCTCAAACTCAGACTATCCTTTACAGTCTAAAGACTATCTCTTGTACAGCTGCTGTTATTGTGTATATATTTATTTATATTTAGATTTCTTCATACATTCTTATATAGTTCTATATTGTGTATTTTGTTGTACAGTTATTTTATTTTCAACTTTAATTTATATATTTTATCTTATTCTCCCAGTTAAATTTACCCTTCATTCTAATTTGTGTTGTACAGTTATTTCATTTTTAACCTTAATTTATATTTTATTCCTTCCTAGTTAAATTTACCCTTTTTAATTTTTCATATTTATTTCCTATCTTATTCATAGCCCTTTCCTTTTTTGTTTTCTTTAGGTCACGAGCAGTTGTCCAAGCATTTCACTACATATCGTGCTGTGTATGACTGTGTACGTGACAAATAAAATTTGAATTTGAATTTGAATTTGAAAAGTGAGATCTTGCTCATGACTAATTTATCAGGAAGCTAATACTTATTAAATGAACTGGTTCTTATATAGCGCTTTTCTACTCTGAGCACTCAAAGCGCTTCACATTCACCCATCTACACAAGATGTTTCTTCACAAGTGCTTCTATCTAACAATCACACACATTCATACTCCGACTGTAGAGGCTAAGCCTTCGCTTGAAGCCACTGAGGTGTTCGTTGGCGACGGTGACGTGATGTCACTTGCATGAATTAACTTATTAAACTTGATACAGTCCAATAACTCCAGCCTTACTCATCTTGTCCTTTAAATTCTTTATTTCCACGATTTAACAAAGCAGCGCAGCAAACTGTTTGCCTCCTTCTGATCAACAACACACCTTCCACTAATTACGTGTGTCTACCTTAAATGCCTTCACATAAACATACCATGCAGAAAAACTCAAAAGGTGACCTATAGCAGCTTACATAAGGTATCAACCCAAAAATGGCTCCTACACCCACAGATGCATCGGAAAGCAACTCGGGGTTAGTATCTTGCCCAGGAGTGCAGACTGGAGCAGACGGGGATTGAACCACCAACTTCCTGATTAGTAGGTGCCCTGCTTGACCTCCTGAGCTACAGACGCCTCGAACACATAGACGCACAGTGTATTTGCTCAGCAGGTGTTTAACATCATCCATTAGGGGCTCAGTTTAAATTCAGACTTTTAAACATGACTGCTCCTTTTTCTGCTGGAGTGAATTGCTCTGTGGAAAAAACGCAGTTTAATGGATGAAAATCCATGTGATCACACCAAAAGCTGGAACGCCATGACACTTAAAATAAAATGTTTCCATAGTGACGTTTGAAAATGAAATGGCTCATCAATGACAGATACCTGAGCTATTATCGAGTGGGGGGAAAAGCAAAGTGTTTCTCTGCAGACCTTCAGTTGCTCACTCTTCACGTAAGAATACAGGCAGCTAATTGCTGTAATTTTGTGCTATAATGGATTTAAGAAGTGTGAACAGGAGACAACTTTAGAATAATGAACCTGTGTAGGTTAATAAGTGTCAAACTGCTGGAGAATTAGTTATTAGCAAGACATCACTTAAGAATTCAGAACTCAGTCCACATTAGGCAGACCTTAATTAAGGAATAAAAGATATTTAATAAGTGCCACTAAAGGAAAATGACTAACTGTGCGGTATAAAGCCCACACACACCAAGACCTTAAGACTCTACTTAACGACCTCCCTACCAGCTATCAAGGTCCTGCTCTTCTAATAGTTAAAGCAGTGAATTTATGTTCCTCGGCACAAACTGTTACAAGCCTCACTCATTTAAATCGACACTCAGTTCAGAAACTCGTCTGTTCTCCTGCGCACGGCGAGAGTTGTGTAAGCTTCACAGTTTCTGCAGCACTGACTTGGCTGATCGACTCGACACTGTGTGTGTGTATACGTTGGGCTGTTTGTGTGTTTGTCTCCTTTCAGACAAACAACAAAAGAGCTTTCAGATTCAAATTCAGTCCTGCAAAACAGATGACGGTGAGTTTGCAGGAGAAAAAAAACGTCAAAGTGAAAAAAGGACACAGGAGAGAGAGAGGAGGAGAAAAAATCTCTCACTCCACAATTTGATTGCTGTTGTCATGGTAACCAGGCTGATGCTGATTATTATGGGCTACACTGAGATGTAGACTAAAAGAGCAGCTGCAGACACGATCTATCTATCCATCCATCCTTTGTGAGCTCATTAAAGCAAATAGAAAAGCATGACAGGCCAGTACCAGGTCCCTCCATCGGATTCTGCCTGCTTACAGAAGCTGATCCCCGCCGGCATGTGAGAAAATAACGTTATAAATCCCTGCTGTAACACCACAGTGAGGGGGCCATACAGCCAAGCAGTCAGTGAGAAATACATCTAGAGCCACACCAGTGTTCCTGCGAGGCACACGTGTTTATTATATCCTCACAATATGAGGAGTGTTGGAGAAACACATCCGGATTAGAACCACCAGGCTTTCATTCGCCCCGCCGTAGGGCTCGATCGAAAACTCTTCGAAATGCATCATTCAGTCACACTGCTGTACAAATGTGAATTACTACACCGCAGAAATAAGAGAGCAGTCGACGTGCCACAAAAACCAAAACATGCTTTGTTTTGGTTTTTGCAATTTTTGGCAGATCCCCCCTTCAGGGTGGTGTCCTCGTGCAGCTCTGGACAGCCGCTGCTCCACACAACTCCCCTTCTACCCCATCTTTACTCCTACTCCTCCAGTTCCAATACAAACTTAAGCACACAATAATTATATAAATGAAATAAAACTATTACTGTGTGGACTTTTTCAACATGTTCTTCTTCAGTCTTGACTTTGGCATCCAGTGGACTCCTTTACCTCACAGCGATGTCAATCAGCCATCCCTGAAAGGCCAAACTTGCTAACATAGAGGAACCACAACGCAAGATTTGTCCTCCAAAATGATCCAAACAGTGTTTGTTGAGACATATTAAAGTCTTTGTTAGCAAGATTTACAATCTTCTCAACAAAGGCGACTGAATGTTGAGGTGCTAATGATCTGCATGCTGCAGGGATGTGATGGATCCTTCGATACAGACTTCAAACAAACAAACAAAACCAAAAACTGAAGTGATAACGTCATGAAATGAACTCAAATATGTCACTTGTTCTGATTATTGTTGCCTCAGATGAAACCCGTCCAAACAGACGTTCTACAAATCCATCCTATTACTACCAGGTCCCTTTCCCCCCCCTTTCACGTCACAAAGAGGCATATCATCAGAAACGAAAGCTTCAGAAGTGCTCTGTGTTTTTGACAAACTGGAGATGATGATTGGTCTGAAAGCTCCCCCCACCCTCCGCAGTTGGAAAGCACACTGAGCTCATCACATCCGATTGAGGCAGATGGCGAGTCTGCTTTCAGGGGACGAGGAAACTGAACTCAACACAGAAATACAAATTGCAAACGGATCCCAGTAAATGATAGTCATGTTTGCTGTTCTGTTGTTCAGCTCACGCTGAGCAGGGTTCAGCAATCAGCACAATATTTGGTTTTCTCACGATCACGTCAGGACAACAGACTAATGGAGGAAAGAATAAACAAAGAACGAAAAGAATTTCAAACCTTTTCGCAGGGTTGTTAATCACAGTTCAGGCACATGACAGCAAAGGGCATGACGCTGAGTCATCTCCTGTATATTTTAGTATGTCAGAAATATAATTTACATTCATCCAGTTTCAGATAAAAGGATTTTTAATTGTTGAAGCGACTACAAATCAATGGAGAGATACGAGAATTTGTTCAACTTAAAAGATCTGAACTTGTATTTTGGACCAGTGACAGTCAATCAGTGCTTTCTTTGATCCAGTCCTAATTATGATGAGTTACAACAACTAAAGATGAACTGAAGTAATGAGAAATGGATGATTTAGAGTGAAGCTGAAAAGCTCAGACAGTGCAGAGATTCATTAACTGCTGACATCTGCATGGCTTTTAATTAGAAACGTGTTTTAATGTGAAAAAGTTCAGCTTCGTCTGGAGAGTCAGGAGCCTGGGTACAGTGACACAGTATTTATAGTTGACACGAGGATCGCCCAAACTGTTTTAAAGGAGCTGTAAATGCCTCTGGAGGGTCGCCCTGACCACGCGTCGACCTCCAGTGATGTTCTGCCATTTTTATTCTGCTCCAGGCTCCCTGATGTTTACCTTCTCCTCCAGTTTGAAGCCCACGGTGACACTGCAAAGTTAAAATGTTCCTCATTCAGCTTTTTCTGGTTTGACCTGATACCCGCGGCGTGGCTGTGAGTATCATCCAGTATGAAGCAGTGATCCGATACCAGTCTACCAATCAATAATCTCCATCCCTCACTGTGGGGATGATTTGGGAATAGTTCTTTATGTCTAAGCAAGTGTGAGGCTCAGGGCGGCTAACTTAGTTAGGATCATTACTCATTGCTTATAAATCATTTGGTTGTAATGTCTGACATGTTTCATGGATACACACCTGGTGGGTCTGATTAGGGGCGGGTTTTGATGATCAATTTATCGATTAAAATCGATTCTGACTTGGATAACGTGATATCGATTCATTAAAATCCTGAATTTTTTAATATAAATTTATTTTGCCCGAAAAGCCAGAATCTCAGCTTAAACCTCACAAAATTTCAACAACCACCAAACAGCTAAAACAGTAAATGACTTTCTCACCCGACCGTGTCCGTCTCACCCGATGGACACGGACACGGTCGGGGCTGAAAGCCGACAGCTCGCTGATTCTGATGTTTCGGCGGGTCGAGCTTTGTGTTTACGCCCTTTTTGTGCTGATTCTGAAGCTGCAGGTTTTATCTCTCTCCAAACAATATTGACTGAACCAGCAGCAAAAGAAGATCCAAACTGCGCTTCACATAAACATCGTCATGAATTCACTCTGACTTTTGCTGTTTTGCTTCCACCAGGATAAAATCACACTTCATGCACAGCTCTCTCTCTGTACTTCAAGGACAGTTTCCCGTCTAAAAATCTTTTTTTTCATTATTCGTTTGTTTGTTGTGCACAAGTCTACTGCTGTTTACAGCCTGTTGGCCGCTGTTTTTTTCCTTTTACTTACTTCCAAAAAGAAAACCTAATTTCTGCCGTTCAATACTGAACAAAATTAAAAAAATTTTTACAGTTGTGCAAAATTGCAAAACTCTCAGCTGTGTCTGTAATCAAACCTCTGTAACTTTGCTCTGCTTCACTTCAGCAACATCAGGTCATGTTCATGTGTTGATCAATGGTTTTCCTTCGTTTTTGATCAACTGCAGAATATTTGTATAAAATCTCAGGCCAGGAAAATCACCTTCATGTTTTTCTGTTTCATCCTCAGCTACTTTGACACAAAGGCCTCTGCTGTGATGTTCACACCGTTGATAAAGTCTCACAAGTGTCAGCTTTCTTTTTATAAATATAAAAATATGGAAATGCACTGATGCATGATCAGAATTATAATATTTCTGTCTGTCTGAGGCAAAATTTCCCCGATTCAAATCGAATCGATTCTAGAAATCAGTGACGATACCCATCCTTAGGTCCGATGGGTTTACCATCATTATCATTGTAACTATCGTTACTTTTGTTGTAACTAATTATTTATTATTTTTCCTATTATTTCTGTCAGCCCTAATCAGTGCTAACAGCTGACCTGATTGGCCTCCCTGGACTTGTTTGGGGTGTAACA
>NW_024582572.1:328084-335853 GCF_018398535.1 Haplochromis burtoni
AAAGAAGGAGAGAGATGAACAAGGTAACCACGCGCACATGCACATACACATTGTGCGTATTCCACCAGCCCCTCACACGGACCAAACTAAATGAGTAACTGTAACCAGAACCCTCAAACGGTCCTTTGAAGCTCCGCCCCAAAGTGAGTGAGGACTGAAAACGTCCTCACGTCCAAGGTTGGTCCTCACAAAGACATATGTGCCGCTGTGCACTCAGACGCACTCAGGACCAATTAGTTCTTGGTGTGTGATGAATTCGTCACCGTGTGCCTCCTGCGGCCAGGCTGCTACAGCTGGTCAGACGCAGCATCCATCACGAGAACCAACAAATAACCGAGCCGTGCGTGTTTCTCATCTGTAACCATGGTTACATTTGGGTGCATTTTATTTGAAAAAGCTTTTACGTGGCCGGCAGCGTTGTGATGCGCTGTTGTGTGCCGGCAACGTGCGAGTCTCTGGATGTTTCAGTGCTCTGCTGGTTTTCATGTTTTAATACGTCTGTCAGAGCAGCCAGAGGTCAAAAGGTCAAGCCGCGCTGCAGCTAACCCGCTAACTGATTAGTTCAGCCCGCTGCTGGCAACAAGGCTGACTGGGAGACACACACACACACACACACAGCACACACACACACACAACACACACACACACACACACACACACACACGCTCTGCCAAATGATGCCAGAGGCCCAGTAGGCTGCAGCATGCCATTACTCTCTCTCGGTGGATCTTGTTTCTGAGGCGCCTCAGTGGCTCCGTCCCTGCAAAGCTGGAAACACTCCCATTCTTCTTCTTTACCTTCCTCTGCTCCCAAAGTTGTTTTTTTTAATGTTTCTGCTGTTTTATCAAAGCTATATTATCCATCTTTAGTGCAAAACTCAAAGCTTTATTAGCATGTATAGAGATGCCCTGAAGCCGGCACTCTCTGTTTTCATACGAGCGTCTTAAAACGTTGGAAGAAGCAGGTCTGGGCATTTGCCAGAGTTTTTCTTGCTGGCAGGAAGCTCACAGCAGGAGATGGTCTGCGACAAACGTGGTCTCACTACTGGAAATACTCCATCTGGTTTGGGCAAGAGAGCCCCGCTGCCTAAGATGTCATGATTAGCTGGAGAGAGGAATCAAGTGAAGGCGTAAAGCAGGTTAAACAGCAGAAAGCAAACCTGTTGTTGGAAGATTAAAAAAAAAATCTCAAAATTAAAGCAAAACTGAAATTTAAAAAAAGGTTCACAACATGAAAAACAAGTGAATTATTCAAAAAGTCTGCAGAGTTAGACGTTAAAGACGTCAGCCCGATGTTTGGATCACATATCAGTCCACCGAAGCTGGACCGGATAGTCGACGTAACGGCAGCGTGACGTGCTGCTGACACGGCAAATGAAGTTTATGCAGATAGCAAATAGCCCCCCCCCCCGCAGAAAAGTAGGAAAAAGGACAGATAAGACAACTTTATTGTCATTGCACAGTCATACATAGCCCAACAGTACAATGAAACTGGAAAACTGTCCCACATTGGCACTACCTGCAACACAACACAGTAACTTAACTTAAGTAAAGAAGAATAAGTATGTTTATTGCACCTTGTTATAAATATTAATATTGTTGTTGCGTGTGTGTGTGTGTGTGTGTGTGTGTGTGTGTGTGTGTGTGTGTGTGTGTGTGTGTGTGTGTGTCTCCCGCAGTCAGCCTTGTTGCCAGCAGCGGGCTGAACTAATCAGTTAGCGGGTTAGCTGCAGCGCGGCTTGACCTTTTGACCTCTGGCTGCTCTGACAGACGTATTAAAACATGAAAACCAGCAGAGCACTGAAACATCCAGAGACTCGCACGTTGCCGGCACACAACAGCGCATCACAACGCTGCCGGCCACGTAAAAGCTTTTTCAAATAAAATGCACCCAAATGTAACCATGGTTACAGATGAGAAACACGCACGGCTCGGTTATTTGTTGGTTCTCGTGATGGATGCTGCGTCTGACCAGCTGTAGCAGCCTGGCCGCAGGAGGCACACGGTGACGAATTCATCACACACCAAGAACTAATTGGTCCTGAGTGCGTCTGAGTGCACAGCGGCACATATGTCTTTGTGAGGACCAACCTTGGACGTGAGGACGTTTTCAGTCCTCACTCACTTTGGGGCGGAGCTTCAAAGGACCGTTTGAGGGTTCTGGTTACAGTTACTCATTTAGTTTGGTCCGTGTGAGGGGCTGGTGAAGACGCACAATGTGTATGTGCATGTGCGCGTGTTACCTTGTTCTGATGCTGTAGAGTGTGGCAAGTGTTTGACAGCGCTGGGCTCAGCAGGGACCTGAAACAAACAGACACACACATTAGATTAAACACACGCAAACAAACGACGTGACGCCATCACAGGAAACATCACTGATGTGTTTGAAAGTCCTGCCAGCGGTCCCCAGAGACGCCGGTGCTCATTCCAGCAGACAGTTATCAAGGAGGACATTTTCTAAATGCCTGCGAGACATCTTGTGCATGCTGATTGTACGTAACGTCAAAAATGAACCGTAAGCGTGCACAGGCTTGATTTTTACAAGCAAGGGAAAAACAGATTACGAATAAAAGATGAAGAAATCGTGAAGATTAAACAGATAAACACTAAAACCAGCTCTTCTAAATTAAAGTCTTAGTTTGGATATTTTGTAATGAGTTTGTAGATTTCCCACAGCTGATGGTAACAGCAGGCTGCCAGTTTGGAGAAGCCAATTCAGGAATACTGGTACAGAAGCTAAACAAAGTCCTGCTGTGAACAAGTCAGCAGCAATGTGGATTTTACACATTCATCCATCTTTTCAGTTCAGGGTCGTGTTTGCAGCATGTTTACAGAAATTGGAATGTGACTCTACTCGTGTGGACAAAACGAGCGTCCCCAAGAGTGTGAAGACGTTTTTGAGACAACATGGTGTTTTAGTGTCAGGGGTACAATTAGGTTATGGTTGGGTTTAGGGCTGAGGGTTAGGGTCAGGCAGTCAGTTTTTAGGGTTAGGTGTTAGGTAAAGCAATACATCAATTAGATGTCCCCACGGAGATATAGAAACAGGACTGTGTGTGTGTGTTATTAGGCAAGAAGCAGTTAAACTGTGGGAGGATGTCAGGCCACCAGGAGAGAATCTATGCAGACATGGATTCAAACCCAGGACCTTCTTGCTGGGAGGAGACAAGTTTATCCCACCTACAAAGATCATCTGTTTAAACGTTCGCTATAACTGAGCATTTTTTAAATACAAGAAACCGAATGTAAGGGTTGCTCTTCCACTGCTGCCTTGATCGGTTACTTAATTTTATTCAGTGAACACATGAGCAGCATCAAAGCTGAGTAAGGCCACGCCCACACGTACACCGGGATTTTTGAAAACGCAGATTTTTCTGAGCGTTTGCGCCTTTCGTCCACACGTAAACGGCATTTTCACTGAAAACTGAGATTTTTGAAAACGTCTTTTTTGCGTTTACGTGTGTACGAAGAAAAAGGAGATTTAGTCACGCCACATCAAAGGTGTACGCCTTTTCTGATGTCACGTTTTGGGCCACGTTGTTTGTTACATGAGATGAATTTCTACAATGGAGACAAAATACTGCTGCTGCTAATCTATCTGCCAACGTCGTCGTCGGTTTTGAATAAATAAAATTTTAAAAAATTAAATTTATGCATGTTATATGTGTTTTATTGATTCCTAAGTTGTGAGTCTACACCAGCCAAAATACTGTTTTTACTTATTAACATTTGAAACGATGAAGGCATCGGAAAAGTAACACAAAATGAGCTGCCATCCCAGAAAAACACAACAACTTTTCATTAGTATTTAACCTTTTCAGCGGCACAAAACCCCGTTTAGTCTTTCCCTCCCAGGATTCGAGACTTCTGATTGGCCAACCTTTCTACACAGTTAGGATTTGGCATGTTCTCGACAGTGTTTGACTTTGTTTTTGGCGTTAACATGTGGACGGAGATATTTTTCAAAACTGCACGTGTGGACGGGATTTAAAAAAACAAAACGAAAAACAAAAACGGAAACTCCGTGTTTTCAAAAACACCCGTGTACGTGAGGATGTAGCCAAAGAGGCGGAGCTCCTCTCTTCCATGAGGCAGCCTCCAGACTCCGTCCTGCCAAAGTCTGATGGCGTTTAAAGAGCGTAACATTAGAACTGTCTGGGGAAGGTGAGGGAGTGAAAATATTCTAAATCTGAAGTCCATGTCAGTGCTGACCACATGCACAGCAGCACTTTGGTTGGCTTCTGTGCCGCCGTCTTATTCTACGAGTATGCAGGAGACTTCCACAGCCTCAGAGTTTGAAAGAGAATTTGATGTTTGCTCTGAGGACAAGTTTGAAGTGCAGCAATGGCGCAACGTAAAAGTACTTCAAACAGCACTGCAGAGTTATTGTAAGGATGCTTTCATTTGATTTGATTTTATGGTACTTCAGTGGTGACCTGTCCTGGGTGTACCCCGCCTCTCGCCCTGTGGTGGGTGGGGTAGACTCCTCTCTGACTCTGGTTGGATGATAAAGGAATAATAAAGAAATTAAAAATTTGCAGTAAGAGTAACGTTGTTGCTCTGACTTTATACCTCCATGACATCAGCTGTTTGTGAGGCTGCAGATCATGAAAAATGAACTCTGCGTGTGTTTTTGTATTGAAGCACCCGTCAGATTTAATTAGTCGTTGACTCTGTTCTGGATCCTGGTCCTCTTTAAACCCGGGGTCAGTGTTTTCATTGTGCTGCACTTGGTTGTGTTGTGTTGAGCTACAGTTGAGATTTTTGTGCAGGCACTGACAGAGATCATCATGATTCAAAACTTAACAGGTTATTATCTCCACTTATTGACTCCAGCTTGTGAGAAAATAACACAAAACTATTATCGACTTCATATTTGGGTGGCAGAAACAGACTTCCACAGTCAGGTCGTGCAGTCTGCAGAAAACTGGAAGCACTCATCTTTGGCAAATCATTTTCCAAACTATAAAACAATAGAGACATAAAACTGTGGGCTCATGTTGCTGTCCACACATTTTATTACAATAAATCTGGCTGGGCCATCTCTCCTTTCAAGTACAGCGATGACTGATAACTCCATTAACTTTTCCCTTATTGTAACAGCCAGATCTCCCAGCGATACGACTGTAATCTCATTAAATACAGAATAAAAAGTATTATTTGGGTCATATTGCAGCAATAGTTCTGAATTTGACACATAATCAGTAGTTTCAAAGAAAGTGTAACCTGCGTGACCTCAAATGAAACTTCACGAGCTTTCGTGTCGATCACTTTGAGAGACGGGGCCGGTCTGGGATCCTTTCGTGTGCTTTCAGCTCGTTTGTCTGCACAGACACATTTGATTGTTTGATCCTGTTTCCACTCTCAGATGCGTAAATCTCCGATGACAGGAAACACTTGTCGTCTTCGTGTTCTCGCTTGTTTAAAACCTGTGAACTGTGATCAGCGTGCAGCCCGAGGCACCCGAATGTTTGCATGTCGCACAAACCAAAATAGACTCAGAGTTTCATTAGAGCTCAGCTGCAAAACAACCTGGCTGGGATCAACGGGGGGCACCGGGAGGGGGCTCGGTCCCCATGTAGATGCTTTGTGTTTTTCTGCGAAAGGCCACTTTTCTTTGTTGAAACTGCATCCCCGGCAGAGTCATTATGAAGCAAATTAGCTCGGCGATTGGAAGTTTCATTTTTCTTTCAGGGTTCAAACGGAAAACCACAAACACATTTAGACTGAGCTCAAACCAACAGAGGGCTTTGGTGAAGATGAAAAGATTTTCAAGCACCCGAGCACACCGTGTGACTCTTTACAAAAATAAAAAGCAACCCTCTTGACCCTGGAGGTCCCTCAGTCCTCTAAAACAGCGGTCACCAACCATTGTTGCGCCACGGACCGGTTTATGCCCGGCAATATTTTCACGGACCGGCCTTTAAGGTGTCGCGGATAAATACAACAAAATAAAACTAGTACCGGTACCGAAAAAAGAAGATTTTTTGGTAATTTATTCGTTGGGGTGGCTGTAGCTCAGGTGGCAGAGCAGGTCAGCCACTAATCAGAAGGTCGGTGGTTCGATCCCAGGCTGCCTCCTGGTTGCATGCCAAATATCCTTGGGCAACATACTAACCCCGTGTTTGCCTACTGGTGGTGGTCAGAGGGCCCGGTGGCGCCAGTGTCCGGCAGCCTCGCCTCTGTCAGTGCGCCCCAGGGTGGCTGTGGCTACAATGTAGCTGCCATCACCAGTGTGTGGATGACTGGATGTAGTGTAAAGCGCTATACAAATGCAGGCCATTTACCACTTTTACCATAACACACCTGAAAACCGAGTTAACGCTGAAAACCGATAAAAACCCTGAAAACCACACGTTTCACACCTGAGCCTCAACTCTCGCGGCCCGGTACCAAATGACTCACGGACCGGTACCGGCCCGGGGGTTGGGGACCGCTGCTCTAAAACAAAACCACGTTAATCACATTGTATTTCATGACAAGCTATCAGAGGCATTAAAACCAGGATATATCCACAGACTGTATATAAAAGATGGACACAATCACTGTGACATCACTCGCTGGTTTTGGTTTGTTCTTAGAGCACAAAATATGTGAGCAGTATATGAATGTGCACTATTTACCAGACCTAAAGCCAACGATGTCCAAAACATATATAATAGAAGATTGCTCTACTTCCATTTGTTAAGGTGCATTATCAGGAGAAAAAGAAATGAGGAAAATATTAAAATTACTCTAAAGCTTTTAAATTAACATTCTGAGAAGTCTTATTCCTTTTCTTTTTGTATAGTGACTAAGTAATTCACAGATAATGACCCAGTGCTTCGAAATAAAATGTTAGAAATAAAACATACTATAGCGATGTAAAGCAATAGAATACAACATAAAACATGAAGTTAGTGTGGAGATACAGAAATGATTTTACTGCTACAATATAACCTGCATTATTAATTGCATTAATAATATACCCTGCAGCCTTGATATTGCATTAAAGAGGTTTATTAAAGCTATAGCCACCACGTTAACCTTTTTATTACAGGTGCAGCTATGATTATTTTATACACATTGCATGTTTGTGCTCATTCAGAGTTGATGCTCAGTCTATTAAAGAAGGTTTTAAGCTTTGTGAAGCGCTATGTCGTCACAATCTATTGTGTAGGTGACTTGGAGCATAGAAGGATGAACAGCATACACGCTTACAACACACATATAATCCAGAAGCCTGCCAGGCCGGAGGCCCGAAATTCATTTAGCTTCTAACTGCATTTCAGTTTGCTTAGTAACAGATGACAGAAGACCAGTTAAGAAAAGGACAAGCCCTCAGAGACCATCTAGGCTTGAAATCTATTGCCATGTATGGAAGGTGTTATAGAAAGAGGAACTTCTGTGTCTGTTTTTAGCCATCTAAGATGTACCATTTACTGTAATCGATGTATTTGATCTGTAACCGACGCAAGAAGGGGCGTAAACCCCGATGTTATAAAATCATTTTCAAGTGTATTCTTAGCAGGAGACGTGTGCTGATGTGATGCTGCAGACTCCTGCGTGTGTTTTAATAAACTCATCATTTGATTGCATCTCCTGGGCCCCTGTTGGTTTGTTTCATTGCTCAACATTTTCGAACTCGTGACATTAGTTAAAAGTTTGACTGTATAAAAACGTCTTCTATTATAAGCCAGTGGAGCTTGTACAGCGTAAAGATGGTGAAACCGAAATCCAGGAACAGTAACCTCTGACCTGATGACCTAAGAGCCCGGGATGAAGCGTGAG
>NW_024582572.1:336902-358413 GCF_018398535.1 Haplochromis burtoni
CACACACACACACACACACACACACACAGCTCCACAGGTAGAGTAATGGAACAGTAAATCAACATGGTGACAGGAAGTTGGCGAGGCTGACAGGAAACGGAGAGTCTCTCCCCGGGTGGCTCGTCTTCTCTGCTGCACATCAGTGCAGAGTGTGTGTGTGTGTGTGTGTGTGTGTGTGTGTGTGTGTGTGTGTGTGTGTGTGTGTGTGTGTGTGTGTGTGTGACTACTGCAAAAAATGTTTATATTTTCTATCAAACTTTCTACATTTGGTCATTTCAGGAGTGAAGATCGATGGCGCGACAGAGATTTGGAGAAACAGTCAAACAAAGCAGTGAACATGAATCATTTCAAATGTTTCGTTTTCCGTCTGCTGAGAGAAACACCTGGAATTAATATTTTGCTAACTGCGTTATGGACAACCCAACCATCTGCACCATCACCTGCAGGTTTGCGTCCATCTGTGAGGCCGTGGACAGCTTTCCTTTTACTGAGCTGGTGATGGTGACGTCATAACAGATGATATCAGCAGATAAAATTACTTTTTCCACGTTGTAACAGCTTTGGACGGCCAGTGTTTGCTGGAGCCTGTTTTAATCTTGTCTTTCAATTAAAAGAAATAATCTCCAGAATAAAGATCATCAAACGTTAGTTGGATTCGTTAGTTTTAGTTTCACGATTGGGATTTTCTCACCTATGTGCATATTGACCACATACTGTACATAAAAGATGGCTGTAGCGCACTGTGATGTCACCTATTGTGATTAACTTTAAGCTAAACCTTAATATCAGCTAACTGGCACACAGAGAGCCTTTGATCAACAACACCAGAGGAAATAAAACTCAGAGGGTTTCTGTAGGTGAACCTGTCCCAGGATTATCTGCAGCCGCCCTCGTCTCAGGATTTGTCTCCTGCTCTGCTGCCAGTGGCATGAGGCACGTGGCTGTTGGTTTATTCTCTCTAGCTCAAGGTCTTCTGAGGGACCTGATGCAAGTTCACTTTGACCTGGAGCTCTCTTTGCTCCCACTGTGGAGTCTGTCCTGCAGTGACTGCTGGCTGGCCTTGGGAAACTGGTCTTATATTCCGGGATCCACCCCCTACCAGTTAAACCCGTGTCCCCCGTGACCCTCGCCTCATTTTTATTCATTTGCAACATTTGTTAACTTGCTAAACAACCACGATTACAGTATTAACCTGAATAACTGTGATGTGTGCAGCTGAACAGCATTACATCAAGGCCATCTTGGCTTTTTGAAACCAGACATCAGAAAAGTGGGACGGACCTTACCAATAAGACGCTCGCAGCTCATTGGCTAATGAAGATCCCTGGTTGTACCTCGAGGTGACTGATGTTGTGATTTGGTGATTTATAAATAAAATAAACTGAACATTGTATTAAATAAGATTTGAAAGTGTTCACTGATGTCACAGATCAAGGGTCGTTTTCCAACAAACATTTAGTTAATTGAGAGATGCCCCCTGCAGGCAACTGGAAAGAACTGGTGTTTTAGGCCCTTTTTAAAGCAGAAGGACATCTTTTATATGCAGTTTATGCTATCAGCAGGTTCTAGGACTGTGTGCAGCATCAGCTGTGTTACCTTTGATTTAGTTTAAGCTACAATTTATAGAAACTAACTAAAGTTTATCTACTGCACTACAATATAAAGTGTGTTATCACACACAGCCAACATTCAAGGTAAAACGACTCACAACATTCAGGTCCACGGTCCTTCACTGTATTAAGCCGCAGCTTATGTAAACACACTGATACGAAGACGGAGCTAATATGATGTCCCAGATGGAGATCCCCAGTGTAGGAGGGGTTTAGGTCATGAAATTCAATGTTTTTAGGGGGGAACTGGTCACACAGGGTTCAGGTTTCAGTTTGAGGCCTTTGCAGGACTCACTCGTTCTGCATGTAATTTTCATTTAGCCCATTTTCTCCGTACATTCATCACAAGCAGTAATAAAGCTGTGGGAGGAGTTTCCAGTCTTTCTGAGTCTTTGAGTTTTGAGTCTCTGTTACAACCCGTCCATCAGCACGTCCACGTTCTCCTCTCCCTTCTGTCTTTCTCTGTCCTTTTACTCTGGATTGAAATGCAGGTCACCAAATCCCTGCCCACACCGGGCGAATGCAGCAGCCGGCGAGCCGCATTTCCCAGGATGTATTTGTTGTTCTTTAGCTGCTCTCCTCTCTGGTTTAGAGTTTCTGAAACAGTAGCAGAAGAGAGCCGCAGGGAAGATTTAGTTTGTCCTCCACAGAGCAGGGGACATTTGTCTTCTTTATTTATTTATCTTTTTTTCCTGCGACGTACAAATAGCTGAAGGCTGTAGCAAGCAGCGGTCATCAGTTAGACTCAGCACTTCCCCCTTCTTTTCCTCCTCAATCTCCTCGCCTCCCTCAGCTCCTTCTCTTTCCTCTCACCCGTCCTCCACCTTTACCTGGTAGCCTGCTGACCTCTCAGCACACAAGAGATCTGTGTGTGTCACTGCGAGTCCCTCAGGCGGTATCCTCCACCAGTGAAGCAGCTGTTTTCCTGCGAGCAGGAGGAGAAGCAGCTGCTGCCTCTCTCTCTCTCAGATTCACCGAGTTTTCTCTGTTATTCATTTACTGACTCGACGTTCGCTCGGAGCCAGCGACTCTTCAGTCTGACCTCAGTCACATCAGCAACCCGAACCTAATCCTGCTCTGTGTAATGGATGCTTCTGCTAAATTACACATAAATGCCTCGGCTACCATTGAGGCAGGATTAGAGGCAGAGCAGCCAAAGAGCACACTTATCTAATCAGTGTTGGTCTAAAAATGAGTCGAGAGAAAAGTAATTATTAACACTACGTTGTCATTTTCCTCCTCAAAAGTGTATCTTTACTTTTAGGTAACTAATGCAGCTCTTTAATCATGACATTTATCTTTTTCATGCAGCTGCTCACCCGACATGAGGCATAAATGATCTTTAAAACAGGTAAGACACAATCATGAGAAAAATAAAATGAGGTTTGATGTAACAGGAGTTTCTAGGAGGTCTTAAAAATTTGCCAAATGCATCCTCAGAAGAACAGCTGTTCGTTTAAGAAACCCTAAATGAGCAGCATGGTGGCGCTGTGGTTAGCATTGCTGGCTCACAGTGAAAAAGCCCTGCGTCAGCTGGGATCGGCTCCAGAGTCAGTAGCTTGTAGAGCCTCCTTTAGCACTAATAACCTGAAGTAATGGTTTTATGTCTTTGACATCATTCTAGAGGAATTTTGCCAAATTTATCGCTTCGGCTCATTGAGGTTTGAGAGCGTTTGTTCATGCACAGCTCTCTGAAGGTTCCCAAACAGCATCTCAGCCAGGCTGAGGTCTGGACTTGTTCCACTGCAGCACTTTGATTCTTTTTCTCCATTCTGCTGTGGATTTGCTGCTGAGCTTGGATCACTGTCCTGCTGCATGACCCAAGCTTTAGATGTTGGACACATGTCCTCACATTTAACTCTAGAATACTTTGACTCAGTAGGTGAAAGGTGCCCCAACTGTCACCCATCCACGCCGTGCTGATAGTTAGTGTGAGGTGTTTGTGCTCCAGACTTGGTGCCGTGAATCATGGACGGACATCTCCACTTTGGTCTTGTCTGCTAGAAGGACGCAGTTCCAGAGGTCTCTGGGTTTATGTGATGCAACTCCGCAAACCAAGCTGTGCTGACATATTCAGGCTTTTGTCCTGGCAAACCTTCCACAGGAGCCATGAAGCCTTCAGTGTTTTTCCCTTATTAATAATCTTTCTCACTGTAGAATGATCGACTTCAAGTTGCTTGGGGTGGACTTATGACACTTCCCAGAGTGCTGGGCAGCAACATTTGCTTCTTTAAGATCATTGCTGATGTCTTTCTTCCAACATGTCACCATTTTCATTTTCTGGCAAACTTACAGCGATCAAATTTCCCACACAGCAAGCAGTGAGAGGCGAGAGGAGACATGTTGCTGAGACGTTCCTGAAAAGGAAACGCTGACTGAAATGTTCATGCTCAAGCCTGTTAGAGGGAAACACGAGTACAACAAGACACCTGGACAGGTGCATGCACTTTTACTCAGCTTTCAATGAGCGGTTAAACAAAACTTCCTTTCAGTCTGCAGATCTTTAAGTCTGCTGCCAGTGACAACCAGTGGTGTCCAAAGACTTCACTAATGGACGGGCGATAATTAGACCTCTGAGGTGTCCTTACTCTAATCTTCTTGTCCTTTCCTCTTCACCCCTCGTCTGTCACCCTCATCATTCACAGCCTATCACAGTCTTCCATTGCAGCGACACCTGCCGCTCTCTCACTCCGTGATGTCATCTCTAATTAATTCATTACGAGCTGGAAAAAAACAAAAACAGATTGAGCACAAAGCGACACAGGTCGATCAAAACGAGAGGACGGCGGCATCACATACGCTGCGCTCCCTCTACTATTTCCACCTCTCTCACTTTCTCTTCATCCCCCTCTCCATCCCTTCGGGCGGTTCATCCATCCTGCCCACTCAGAGACAGAAATAGACTGATGGAGAGCAGGAGCGCTCTGCTGGGAGATGACCACCGGACGCACACACTCACTTTACTGTATGCACACATATATTAAGACAAAACATGTAATGTATGCTCCTGCAGACCCTGCTGCAGATTTCTTCCACCTGATTCACGGCTGACAGCAGGTCTGACGGGATTCGACTCCTTTAATATTTACGTGCTCCTCACAGCCTCTGGTTTACTGCAGCTTCCAGCCTTGATGACGGCAGGATTTACATCCTGGCGGTTGTAGTGGCGTGCGTTTGTTTGTGCCTAATTAACTGAGCGTATATTATAGAACGTCAGTGAGTCATTTAACACACATGCCTTCAGTTTGCCTGCATTGAGCCAGGGGGGCCTGCATAGCAGCAGATATGATGGTGGACCTCAGCTGTGGAGGGATTTTTTTAGTGGGTATGAATGAAGCAGAAACGTGTGGTTTTCATGTTAAATAACAAAAATGTAACTAAATGTAACTGGTAGCGAGTTTTCAGAATTGTTTGGGGCATTTTGAGCCTTTTTGGCAAACCGGAATGCCGGGAGAGAGCGGGGAGGAATGGCACACAGGAAGTGATCGGGGACCCTGCAGTGGCCTTCAGCATAAAGCTCACCCACTCAGCCTGGTGAGTTATAGCAGCAGGCTCTGGATACGATTTTAAATAAAGATTTAAAGAGTTACAGGTGGCTCTGTGGTGCAGAGAAAAGCAAAAAGGTTCCAGGTTTCTGGATTTTTCTGTACGGAGTGCATCTGTTGTCCCTGTGAAGGATTCCCACTTTTATTCCCAAAGACGTGGTCAGTGTGGGTGTGTGGTTTTCTGACTCTTAACCCTTCTGTATGCTGCTGAATCATGGAGCGCCCACAGCAGGCACTTTAGAACAATGGAGCTCCACCAAAGATCCCGAAGATCAACTCAATCGATGGAGACGCCAACATCAGTGATCTGAAGGAAACCGTGATTCCCACCTCAGGAATGCTGCACCAACTCTGAGAGACCGGCCACAACACCCGTGATGCCATACACTGAGCAGAGGAAGGACAGCATGTCCCCATTACAAGGATAAGATCAAGACTGTTGGAAGAAATCTGCATGACAATGGAGAAGTGAAGAAAGCTGCTCTGAAGGGAAGTGCAAATTGTGTAGCAGAGACTTCAGCGCCTTGAGGCAACTGTTGTTGTGATTTGGTGCTATATAAATAAAAGTGAACTGCAAGACAAAGAGCAAGACAACTCATCCAGAAGGAAGGAAGGAAGGAAGGATTTTTTTGTTCCTCTTCCCATCACTTGGCTATGATTTAGCTACTTAGCTGAAATGCAGTCCATGATTGGCCATCATGTGGCTGAAGACAGGACAGCTTAGAGTCAGGAACAGGTCTAGTTACAGTCATTACTTTTCATGTAATATGAAGGACGTCCTGCACAAACACAATGTTTGAATGCTTTCTATGACTTGTGTGTACTTCCTCTTTAAGGACACCATTTCAAGTCAGTGTAACGTAAATTTTAGTCCTCAGCTGTAGGTGTGAGGCTGATCTGTCAGCCAATCGGCTTCCAGATCACTGCTGCAGAGAACATTTGAATTTTGCAAATAATTTCCTCGGAGGATTGGACTGACGTAATGGAAATTGAAAAAAAAAAAAGAAAGAAAGAAAGAAAAGGACCATGTTATCATTTTCTGCCTACACACACACACACACACACACACACACACACACACACACACACACCACACCCACACACACACACACACACACACACACACACACACACACACACACACACACCCTGCATGTAGGAAGTATGAAGATGGACACAGTTCCAGTCTAAATCTCTCACAGATCAATATCTTGCTCTTCTCTGTATTTGACTCTTTATTACTCTGAAACCATTCAGGCAATCTGCCGGCTGCTTTACACATAAACATGTTAAATAAAGGTTAAACCACACAAAGATCGCACACTCAATCGGCTGCCCTGACATTTAAACAATTACAGACTGATTATTACATTTCATTTAATATGAGTTTCTGTCACAAACTGTTTGACTGTCTCAGCCGGCCGGGAGCCTGCTGCTCAGGTTTAAATGCTGAGGCTCTGAAGCTGAATTTGTGTCGTGTTTTGTTACAAAGCTTATTGGTGACACAAAGTAATGGAAATTCAACAAACGCAAAGGCTACAGAGACGTTTTCCCAGGAGCGTCATACAAACATTCATCTCACAGAGAAAAAGGTAACGACAACCACTTGGTAAACCTGCACAGGCAGCCTACGTTAGTGAGTGGCTCCATGATAACCAGATGATTCAAGTCAGCATCATCACATCATCACAATAAAGTTACAGCTACGTTCCACACAGAGGTTCTCAAGCTGTGGCCCGGAGGCCAGCAGCAGGCCTCAGCAGCACTTAAACACATTCATATATCCACAGACAGCCACGTGCTCCTTTCTTAAAGCTCTTTTAGTCAAAACTCAGTTTCTTGGTCTCGCCTTGATCCAGCATGCAAACGGCCTGCTGATCTGATTTAATGAATGTTTAAAAAGATAAATGTAAGCAGGCACAAATATGACAATTACTAACATTAAACATCAAAATTCTCCGTTCTCTCTTGGCTCTTGATGGAGGCGGTCGCACTTTCTCCCTCTCCCTTATCTTTCCTGCTTGGCTTCTCATGTCCTTTTTATAGTCTCGCCGATTCCCAGACTTGTTCTCTAAAAACCTGAAGAAGAATTATGGATTTGATCAACTGGTCCCTTAACGAAACTGACAGCCTGCTGGGCTTGGGAGAGCCTGATTGTCCTGCGGAGACGTTTGCTGTCGGATACTTGATGGTCGGTTGCGTCGTGTGTCTGGCGACACTCTCGGTGGAGGACACTGAACGACATCTACCAATTCGGAACCAAGATAACAGAGTTCTGGCTGATCGGACCTGGCTTATCGAAGAACAAGAAGCGGCTACAGCTGTTCAAAACCCCACAAAGCTGTTCGACATGGTAGACGATGGGCAGGGCTGTGAGTACTCAGACTGTGTTTACTGAATGCAATCTGGATAAGATTTTGCAGAAGAACAACGGGAATTGAGAGACCTGTGACCAGTGCCTCTTTCCTCATGTTGTGCATGTTCCATTGTTATACCTCTCTGACCCGTCTTCCCCATGTAATGTTTGTGTAATGTTGTGTATGTATGGTCGGAAGGGTAAGATGGCACTGGCAAGGCTGGCAGCCTTAACCCAATTTCCCTCGGGATGAATAAAGTATGATCAATCAATCAAAACCAATGAGCAATCTGCATTGTAAGACGCAGTGAGTTTTTTTCTCCTCTGATGTGCTGCTGCTTCACAACGCTCCCTCCAATCCGAAGTTATTTCTGCTGTAGGCCGCCCGAAAAAGTGACAGACTCAATAAATCAAAAACAAGAGAGAATTTAATTCTGTCTCCTTTCCAGAGAAAAACAATCAGCGTGAGGCACCGATCACTTGGTAACTCCCGTACTGTGCAGGGATGAAGGCTGCAGTGAGAACGGGCCAATTAGACGTAGATTATCCATAAGTCCCACATCCGAACAGTAACAGTCCCACACACACACAAGCGCACACACACACACACACACACACACACACACACACAGGGCAGTGATGCATCATGCTGACAACACTGCGAGTCTCCTCACTGCAGTGACCGCTGGGAGTGAGCACTACAGCTGAGTTATGCTTGATAGATGAAGTGGCTACAACGCTGACAGATATGATCCCTGAAGTTCCTCTGACCCGCTTCCACTCAAAGACTTTTATTATTTTAAGAGCATTTCTACTTTATTACTTCATTTGACTGGACACGGGAGAGACCGCGGAGCAGCAAAGATCCTCAGACGGATCTTTGAACCGATGATGTTCCAGTTACACAATCAGTGTCGTTACCTCAGACAGAGACAATCGTCACATGTTTGTAACGTATACGTTGCATAGAAATTTTTGGAAGATGGAAATATTTTGTGTAGCTTATTTCACATGTAGACAGAGTGCAGATGCCAAACACCAGGGGGCGCTGCTGGGCGAGGTTAATCAATCAGATCATGGATTGTTTGGATATCACTGCTGCTATTTAAAAAAGAAAAAGAAAAGAAAGGAAAACATGACACGCTTTACAGGCCGCCCACAAATCAATCAACCAGTCACTTAATCAATAAACCAGTAAATTAATCATTCTGCTGTTTGTAATGCAGAGAAAAAAAACCGTCGACGTGACAACTCTCGAGTTTTCTCTCTGCCTCTGTCTGTGTCCTCTCAGTGTGTGAAAACACACACACACACAGACACACACACGCACAGACACACACAGACACACACACACATGCACGCACTGGGAGGAATGTGGAGGAGTACAGGTCATCTGGAGCTGAACCAGAAATCAGCTGCAGGGAAACAAACGAGGCTGCAGAGTTCACACTGAAGCACCAACTCCTTCACTCTGCAGCGTCTCCATGATCCACTCTGTGCTTTTTACACAGCAGATTCAACAGAAACATTAAACACTTACCTCTGCCTCCGAAATCGCACGATTCAAGTCATCGTACTTCTCGTATGCAGCTGGTCTTGAAAACATCTGCAGCACTGATATTTCTGATATTTCTGCCCGTGCTTGTTCGCCAGCTGGCAGAATTTCATTGCACTAAATGTTGAAAGTTCAGCCACGCTCCACGAGAGAGACGTGATTTGTTCTTGATGCAGCTCCAACGGTGTGTTTATGTAACTGCCGTTTCATTTCTCTTCATTTGTTTAAGCAGGCGTCTTATTTACAGCCTCGAACATCTGTTTGTTTTTGCACTGAGCGATCCACGTGTCCTTATCCACGTCCACGCTTTCATGGCAGGTGCAGTAAAAGAACACATTTCATGGAGAAACATGGCCATCAGAGAGTTTATGTGTATGTGCTGACTGCGCCGCTGTCAGCTTGTGAAATGATGATGCAATGGCCGCGTCTCCTGTTTCTGTGCAGCACATCTTTAAAGTCAGAGGGATCATCACCATGTCGACGCACCAAATTCACCAGTGCCTGGCTGAGAGCGCTCGTAGCCCTGATCTCTGACTTCGAAGCAACCAAAGACAACAAAGATCAAAGGTTGACTGCAGTCAGTTGCCTTCATCTTGGGCGTGCTGTGGTCTTCAACCACACTGTGACTGTAACATGTGACTGTGGCGGTCTTTAGGTCGTGTCTTGGTCTGATTAACCTGATTTGGAATACCAGCTTCCTAGTGTAGATCAGTATGTGTTTTTGAGTCACACCCATGCATGCTTTACTGCTTCTACTTTGCACTTGTGTGTAATTCCCCCCCCCCCCAGTGCTTTTTGTTGGGGCCAGTCATTGAACAGTAATTGCACTCGGATGTGCGATCCCAAATCGACTCCAGAGCGGTTTCTTTCATGGCATGAACATGATCGGAGTTCGATCCGAACCAACCCACAGGTGTGCGGCCTGAGCTGAATAACAGACATGATGAAAAGCACAAAGAGGCGTGAGCGTGATAGCTTCCTGCATGTGAGTGTGAGGTGTGCACACGTGATCACAATCTGACCGTGTCCGTGTGTTGTCATTGTTTGGGAACAGCCCCGTCATTAATCAGGAACGTGAGAGTGCGAGGCTGCAACGCTCAGTCTCACCTCCTCATCTGCATCACTGCGAGTCTACGTTTCATTTTTTGGATTCCCGTGTGGAGTTTTTCTAACCGTTGTTTCCTTCACACTCCATTTTTCGGTTTAAGAGAGCTCGGTAAAACAGCTCTGCGATCTTGATATCCTGGGATAACAGGCTGTTCCTTGTGATTACAACTTCCCATCTTGTTTTCACAGGGTTAAAAATAGCAGTTTGGTGAAGCTGCTATTCATCTGTCATTACCCCACGATGACAGCGTCGTGGTTTTAAAGAGATTTCATATGACACGACAGACTGAGATCAGATGTTACAGTAAGAAATCACGAACCATCGAGGCCCAAGAAAATCGTTTGGGGGAAGTTAAATGAATAAAAGCAGAGTTTTTATTTATTTCAGTAATAAGTGTAATCATTGTTTCTGCAAGCATGAGTGCCACAAATCTACAAGATAATTGTGATCCATCGCAGCTGTTTGCATCTGTCTGCAGCCGTGCTCCTCGTTACCAGCAAACAGACGGCGTGGCCAAATTAGCGAAGAGCAAAAATAGCTTTACCTGTCAGGTGTGTGTGGCGTTTCCTGCTGTGTTCAGTCCTGCAGAGACAAACAGAGACAGAAGAAGCTGTTAACGAGGAGCTCTGACTGACATTTACACTGACGTCAGGCGAGTACAGGCGCAGGCACCTTAATGAACTGCTAAATCAGTAGCCTGTCACAGCTCATCGGCCACATTTAAACCACATACAGTGGTGAAAACACTGGCTGCAGCCATAGACAGTATAACTATTGATGTAGGCACTGATGAAGTTCTGTTATGGAGCTGGAAGTGAGGCGTAAAAGTGGACACAGCGCACACTCGTTGGGTTAACTTCTCAGAGGTGGAAGCTCCACGCGTCTTTTACAATGCAACGATGTCAATAAGGCTGCCTGATTAAAAACAGAAGTCATAATTACAATGATTTTGGTTCCTGGAAATAATATTCACTAAGATAAGTTAAGACATTTCCTGGTTGAGCTACGAGCCTAGGCTCACCTATGGCCATGAAATGTGACTATTGTGTTCCCTTAGTGGTGAGGGGCTCAGAGTAGACACCTCCAAACTGAAAGGAGCCGGCCAAGGTTCAAAGACCTGACTAGGATGCCTCGTTGGTGAGTCCCAGACGAGATGTTTGTGGGACGTCCTGCCAGGAGGAGACCCTGGGAAACCAGCTGGCTTTTGGGTTTATACTCAGTTGTGAACGCAGACAGCTGGGGAACCGATGTCAGCGCGCTCATTCCTGTTAAACCTCTTTGACTCTTTGAAGTCGGCTGACTGGGTGGATTTTTTGCAGAAATAGTTCTTGCGTCATCCACATTTGGTGTTCGTTTCTATTTTCTAAAGGTTTTCCTGATACGAATCCGTTTTAGACTGTCATTCTAACGGTATCTAAGATTTCCCTCAATGTGTTGTTGGGAGTGAAGAAGAACAACACAAAACTGTTTCTCTTATGCTGAGGTCAGCAACCGATGTTAAGTTATAAACCTAACCGTACGGAGACAGCGCGGCAGCGGTGGGTACATGATCGACAAACGTGAGGTGTAACATCTAATCCCGCCTCCTCTGCAGCCCACAGAGATGCAGAACATGCTCGTGTGCATGAGTCACTTTCTTCCAGAAGCAACCCAAACCCTGATTTCCTAAACCTAACCAACTAGTTTTTAGTTCTTAAACTCAAAAGGTGAGTTAAAGTGAAATTAAGAAAGGAGTGCATGACAGAAAAGAAAAGATAAAGGGGTCCCAGTGGGGCACGTCGCATGTAATGCAGCGTAGAGGGAGAATAAGAGGCACGTATCACGCACCAGGGTTAGGGTGCACCGGACCAGCACGAGGCCTCAGAATAAACTAATACTGTTACTGTGGGCTGCACACCGACCGAAGGGCCCCGTATCCTTCCACTGCTTCTCTCTGATATTTGTTTGTTTTCATTTGAAATATATTTAAAGTTCAAGAAAACTCTTCTATAAACGTTAATTGAATCCATGGCAAGTGTTACGCTAATTAAAATTATGTTAAACAAGCCAAATTGTAATTACTGGCCAAAATAACTGGGATTATCCCCCCCGTCATAATAAGGCCGTCCTGGTAACAGACAGCACTTTCAGTTTTAAAACTTCCAGCAGACGACCTCTGTGACCCCAGCTTAGCTCCATAATAAAACCACCGCCATACAAAATACAGTACAGCGCGTACACACACACACACACACACACACACACACACACACACACACACACACACACACACACACACACACACACACCGCAGTCAGCGATTCCACTCACGTCCACCTCAAATCCCCCCGAGTGAGAAGGAGCGAGGAGACGATGAAGAGGAGGAGGAGGAGGTGGTAACTGAAGGCACATTTACCATCTGTAATCAAAAGAACTCCGTGTTGGACTGTCGCCTCCCCCCTCCTACTATTCTCTCCCTCCTCTCTTTTTCTCTCTCTTCAATTTCCTCCCTTCTGTTGCAAAGCATGAGCAGCATACTGATGGTGGGATTACACACACACGCACACACACACACACACCACACACACACACACACCACACCACACGCACACCACACACACACACATCTAGGAGAGAAGTAATGACTTCTGCCTTCTCTTTCATTCCTGAGCATGCATATGTCACCGTGTGTGTGTGTGTGTGTGTGTGTGTGTGTGTGTGTGTGTGTGTGTGTGTTGTGTGTGTGTGTGTGTGTGTGTGTGTGTGGAGAGAGAGAGAGAGAGGGAAACAGAAAGAGCAAAAGACACGAGGGAGGTGATACAACATCTCCAATTAGCTGGGCTGGTGGTCTGTTTGGGGGGTTTGGTGTGTGTGGCTGGATAATGAGGCCACATGGTGGAGGTCTTCAGGCAGGTTCAGGACCTGAACCTGCTCTCTGGACTTTCTGATCCACCTGATTCCACTTAAAGACCTCAGTCTGTCTGCAAAAATGTATTTTCTTTCGCCCTCTGCAGAAGGCGTCCTGCAAACAGCCGCGGCAGGTCTGCAGACGGAGCTCGCTGGGCATTTTATCGTAACCGAATCCAGACGTGTAGTTGCTTATCATAACTGAATTTGATTATCAAACCACACATCAAAGTGCAGTCAGGAGTTGGCTACTTTAAAAAAACTGAAAAAACAGAACCTGACCACACATCTTAGTTTTGCATTAAAAGCTGATTCAGTGAGATTTCTAACAGAGCACTTTCAGTTACTGTGGTTGGGAAAAGTGGTAGAAACGGTTAAACGCTCACGTTTAAAGTAACTGAATTTTAACAAGGTTTGGAACGAGCCAAAAACTACGAGACACACGAAAAGATGGAGGTGTGCGTATGTGGAGTCAAATACTTTCAATGGTCCATCTGAGAAAAAGCGTGTGCACTGGGAATTTGAGTATCCAGTGATGAAGGCCTGAAGAACACAACAGTGAACTGGAAACAGTGAAAGGTAACACAAGTGTTCACTGTAACTTCACGGCCACTAACCATGGATACCAGAGCAGTGATCAGCCACCTCGCCAGTGAGTTCCACATCCCACAGATGGAGCAGCACATAGTTTCCAACCTGCTGTAAAGCAGGCCTTTACAGTGTAGTTACTCCACCCAGGGTGAGAAACTCTCTGGAACAATAAATATCTGATAGAACAGAACAGGAAGGGCCAGGGCTGGTTGGCAGAAACAAAACAAAATAAGAATGATGGTCACGATAGTAAATCGATCAATGATGTCATCATTCTCTTGGGTGGATAAAAAATAAAACTAAACTAAAAAAAGTTTGAGTTTACGATTCGCGGGCGGACGCTCCGTGTGGGTGAAACACTGCTCCATCCATGATTTAAAACTTCCAATCATCACGTTAATCACAAACTCTGCGATTTTAATTGAGATCAAAGCGCTGTGACCAGACAAGCACGACACTGACACTAATTAAAACTATGATAACTCTGGTAATTAACTTTAGGACAAACTGCTGTAGCTTTCATTAACCCTGAACTGTCTCAGGGTTTCTTTGCTGCACACAGTTTTGCTGTGAAGCTTAAAGACATGGTGCTGTAGTCATTTGTTGCTGCACAGTCACAGTGTGTACTGGCCTCGTGCTCGTCAAAGGCCCACATCCACTGCCCACACTGGTTTCAGCATGTTCTAACAACCATAATGTCTCACATTAACAACCAGCTTTATGGTGCTGGATCTTTAATGCCAAATATCTTCGGCAAAGGCTCGGATGCATGCTGCTCCATTTTTCTGTCAGAGTTTAAAAAGTTGAAATAAAGTCCAAGCACTGAAACGGACTGATCTTCTTTCTTTCAGCGTGCACAGCATCTTTTATCCAGTCATGCAGAAAATACACGAGTTATATCGAACATTTCTTGAACTTTCAGAACTGCGGTTATTCCCAGCAACATGAAGCAGGAAGTGCTTTTTTCTCTGAGCTAAATTAGCTGCAGGATGGATACTCGTGAAGTGTAGATGTGGGCTGGATGGCACACAAAGCAGAGAATCTGCAACAGAGGAGGTTTTGTTGTTGCTGATTCTTAAATCCATTTGCTCAGCTGAGCTGACGGGCTCGGTCCTGCACTGTAACATGAAACAGCTGTTTCTTGAAACAATTGACCAAATGAGCATTGCCATAGCGACTAACAATTAGCCAATCAGTCCAATAAGGAGAGTCAAAGCTGTTGTCAAGCACTGTTAAATTGTGCACCTCAACGGTGAGATTTTAAAAGGCTTGTTTGTTTTCAGGCATCCCTCAAGAACACGGAGAAACAAGCTGAACTGAGATGAGGCTTGAGACACGCGAACGCCCGAGTTCGAGCACTTATCTGCAAATACTTGCTAACCACCGAGAATGGTTAGCTTTGGTATAAAAGCTTTGCTACTTGTTTTAAATTGCACAGCTTTTACTTTGAAGGTTAATGGTTTGTTTCATAACTGCTTAGCGGATAGTTTATGAAATATTTTAAAATTCCCCAATGCCTGAGTCCAGTGGGGGTCAGTTTAGGGCTATTCAGCAACCTTGCATTACTGACAGCACAGTTCAGTTCTACGCCTCCATAGAGGAACACACTAAAAGTCTTGTTGTGGATTTTGGTTGGTAGACGGCAGAAACTGTACAAATGTAACTGGCTGGAGAATGCACTGCAGCTCTTTGATGCTTTGATTTTTTTCTGTTTTACGTTGAAGTAAGATGACCTTTCCTGTTTCTTTACTGAAGAGTTCACTACGGATGTCAAATGCCCATTTAATATCACTTAACTTGATTCTTTCTGACGGCACTATGTTTTTAAAAACTGAAGGACGTGCATGTGTATAAATGAAAAGTATCTGTAGAGAAAAGCAAGCGGCAAATGAATTTAAAGGAAAACTGAAGAAACGCTGAGCAGCAGCAGCACTCTGAGGGAGCAGAGTGATCGACATCTGAGAGAATCTCCAGTTTCCAGATTCTTCGTCTGTTTCGTATCGACGAGTGCTGCTCTGACGCCTCCACGTACACAGGGAGGCGCCACCAGGTCAGAAAGGAGAGGAGGAGCTTTTTTAGGAGGTGATGGGTCCGAGATTTTGTGCACAAGTGTGTAAAAGAATCCCCCAATTCTCATTTCATGCTTCAGTGAAAAGCTTTTCAGCCATCGTTGTTTCTCATCCTCACCTTCTTTCCTCTTCATCACCCTCCTTCTTTTCTGTCCTTTCTCTCCCCCTTTGCTTCCTTTTTCCTTACCTCTTCCATCCTTTAATCTTTTTCCTTCTATCCTTGTTTCGTCTTCTTTCTCCTTTGTTCCTCTACTCTCTAAACATTAATGATATTGGCCCTTCTTCCTCTCCTGCAGCTACTTCTGGGACAGTTTAGAAATAAATCCATCACCTGTGTCGGTGCCATAAAACCACTAAAAGAAGAAAAGGAAAAAACCTGTATTTGGGATAAAAAATGTTTTGCTACAATAAAGTGTGAAAAGTGAAGCTTATGTGGAAAACTTTACACTAACATGCTTTTTAATGCTGTAAACTTAGAACTCATCATCGTGCAACTGATTTATAGGTTTAGCTTGCTGACCAAGATTTGCCAATTCAAGCTCTCATCCAAATATCAACTTTTTGTTAGTCCTTTATTTATCCAGGTAAAAAAAATCTCATTGAGATTAAAAATCTCATTTCCAACAGAGACCTGGCATCAAGGCAGCAAAAGTCAAAATCCTCTGAAAAGAAAAAAAAACTAACCTTCAAAATGTGGAGTGAAAAGCCAAACTGCAAAGTAACCTTTTATATTTTTCTGTTTTTTTCTGGATTGTTTAGTTGATATTCTGTTTCTCTGCATTAAAATAAAACTACAATAAAAATTACAGACTGTTCGTTTCTTTGTAAGTGAGCAATTACACACTTCACTTGGCCTTCCAACATGAGGAGCAGATATGTTATAGAAAAATGTGTTTGTTTATAATCTAACAGAAGTAAACTGAGATCTGATCCAAATGTTCCCCAGGTACATAACAACCAGAGTTTCTTCATACCTATCTGACAGCAACATCTGGGTAACAAACCACTAAAACAACCCTGCAACAGCTGCTCGCTCACTGACAGAGTCCAGTCACAGACAGCTTTGCCTGCTGCGTGAGAGCACGGTCACGTGCTAATGGGGGAGCAGTCACTGGACAAAAAGATGTTACACGTATAATGAGGAGCTTTTGGGGAAAAATAGCCATATCTAGAAAAAAAAGAGCTAAAAGCCAGAGAAAAAGATAACAGACATCCCAGGGCATCGAGAAATACTGTTATGTCAGATACTGCCGGCAGTGATGATGATGATGATGATGATGATGATGGGCGATATATAACCGTTGTGCACATTTGGAGGATGGAGGGGGGGCGGTGCACTAAGATGGTCAGAGAGCAGATGTGGATCATTTGGGAGCTTTGACCTTCGTTTTGTTTACACTCACTTATTGTTTTTACTTCATTTTTAAGATCATGAAACAAAAACTACTTGGTTCATATTTAGGAAACATCATGCTGAGAGACGACACTTCACTGTGTGATAACAGTGTTCTTTATGAGGTGAGTCAGGTGTGAGACGTGTTTATATATTACACATTATCCGTTACTCTTCTGGAGTACGTTACTTAATTACTACTTGTTACCTGTTGAAGTTCAGGGTCCGACTGCTGGGCTGCACTCTGGCTTCTTGGCTAGCTCACTGTTAGCATGCTCGCTGTGTTAGCGGTCTAATGCAGTTGTTGCTGTCTTGGATACAGTTTGCTTTTTATAATCATGCTCTTGTCTTTTTGTGCAGCAAAAATAAGATAACTGCAGAACCTTTGTAATGGATGTAACAGCATAATTGTTACTGTAATGTAAATACTGAAAAATGTAATGTATTTACAGTAACGCTGTAACACTGTTGCCAAACAGTGGTGGTGTAACGCGTTAACATGGTGACCTCTGCACGATCATAAGGGAAACACAGACACAGCAAGTTTCTGAAGTTTCTAATGATTCATAGACAATTCAGCTTTTTGGGAAAGTTGCGAGGAGCTCATGCTTTTTGCTGGTAAACCCAGCACGGCATTTAGAGACGTGTTTGAAATGTTATCGAGGATTTGCTAAAATGTTGTCCCTACAGACGAACCCCTGGACATGAGATATCAGAGAAACTATACAGCAGGTGTCAAACTGTTGTCTGTCCTTTAAAAGTCTTTGTCAAAACAAATGTTGGAAAATGTGGGTCGATCCGGTAGCTGATCCCGGGATAGCTGTAGGACATGAACTCTACAAGTATTCAGTCATCAGGTGTGTCCCCGCTGTAGAAGATGAAGCAGTGAAAGCAAGCAGAGTATTTTGGGATGGTGTCGGTGTCCGTGACCGTGGTAACAGTCGTTTCGACCACCAACAGGTTTCCCGCGGGGGACAAGAAAATCATCTGTGACCTTCATGTGAAACTCACTTCACTTCCTCCTGCTGTCTGTCTTCACCCTGTTCTGTCAGTCTGAATCACTCTGCTCCATTTCTGCACAGCGTGTCACTGCTAATGGAGCCCCACGGACACACACACACACACACACACACACACACACACACACACACACACAGTGACCTAATCAGTACCTCTCCTGGAGACGGTGCTGGAGAGTTTAATTCTCTATCCAGCTCTTTGTGTGCGCCTCCATCCGATGGGCCATCATGAGATCATGTCTGACTGCTGCTGTTTTATTCAGCACTTCCACTTCAGACGTACCCAACATGCTCGGCGACGCCAGCGGCACTAAAACACGTGGATGTTATCTTGAAGTTTTTAAGATTTTAAGAAGACACCTCTAACTTCTCCCACCGCCGTGCACAGACCACATCAGAGACGCACGGGTTATAACTCTCCTTGATGACTGATTTCTAAAGTCGGGTTTTATGACATTTTCTTTTACTTTCTTGTCCCTGTGAAGGATTTTAGAGCTAAAAAGTGCAAAATCAGATACAGATTTGTTCTTTTTAAATAAGCTCACCTCACATCATGCTGTTTGCTGCTTATCCTCAGTTAATACACTCACAGTTAAATTTTACACACAAGGTAAATAACTGAGGGTAAGAAGATGCTTTTCTTCTATCCACAAGACAACAGCTTGTTCACACATCTTGTGCAAACAAGCCACAGTCTTGCTCAAACTGAATAAACACTATAAAATATGAATACAGATTCATTATAATTACCTCGTTGGCCTTCTGTACTGATCAAACTACTGAATATAAGGGACTCCATCTGTAGTATTGGGTCCACTTGTCCAACTTCTAACCCTGTGAGGTCCAAGTCATCGCTGGTGATGACCTCAACCCTGTCGCTAACGCTACCACAATATACAGGTTTCTTTTCCCCTCAGCTGTCCTCAACCATCTGGGAAGAAACCAAAATAAAATAGTTGCTCTAACCACCACGCAGAAGAACTAGAATCATTTTATCTAAAAAGGACTTTTTTGGATGGGGTTTGGAGCTAGCCTTGGGATCTTCACCCACAGAAATGTAGAACTCACTGATTTCATCAAACTGGAGCGGACTTTGTAAAGCAGAAAATAAACAGTGTGTGTACAGATTATTGTTCAAAGCCATCAGCCTGACAATGAAAATATCATTTTTATGAGCTCCTTCAGTATCTGCTTCTAGAAGCTTAATCCTGATGACTGCTGACTACACTAAATACTGGCCGTTATCCCCAGAGGCTAAGTCAGCAGACCAGACGATGGGTTCCCACACCGGCTCATATCAGTAGAGTTTGAGAGCACGAAGTAAAAAGCAATCATTTTTATTGATTGCTCAGGACAGAATTAGCAGATTTTCACAGGAAAAGCAAAGACAGGTTCAGACTGGGCCCAGAAACCTCTGGCAGTAAATGTGGATTTAGTTACCATTTAAACAGCAGACTCCTCCTCTCCTCATCGTCTTTGTCTCTGATTTATCACAGCAGTTGTGGATGTTCCACAGTCAAATGACTTCTTACAGCCCGCAGTTAGTTTGGCTCCACTGCTGCTGCAGAGAGCATCGCGCTTTAAAACTGCTGCTCTATGAAGAATTTACATTCATTAAAAACTAAAACCTCCCCTCCTGCCTCCCTCCATCGCTCTCACCGAGCGTCTCTGAAGGTCAGCCGCTCCAAAGCAGCGGTCTATAACGATTACCAATTTCATCAATTCTGCTACAGTGAGGGGGAGGGCGAGGAGGGGTTTTAAATATAACAGTGCGAGGAGGGCGAACACCAATCAGAGCTGTTCCAGCTGTATTTTTTATACATCCTAAGTGACCTTCTGTCTAAATGAAACAAAGTGAAAAGGACAATTAAAGTGGAGGAGATTTATGAGGCGATTTATGAGACGCTGATGAAAAGTCACACGGCAAACAGAACCGCCGAGAAAACACTGCGGCGTGCCGGGGCTCAGAAGGGAACGACTGGGAATGCTGTCGGCGCTCCCTGGAGGCCGCAGGTGTCATTGCAGTCACAGTGAGAAGGTGACGAACGGAAAAAGAACATCCCAAAGATTTATGTCTTCTTACAGCCTAAAACAAGAGGAAGGCTAAATGTTCTTGGGAGAAGGTTGAGTTTCTGCAAACATCGTCCACAGAAATGATATCAGAAAACTATCAGAGATCAGGTGTCAACAGAAGTAATGGTTTTTCCCATTCAGACTCAGGAATATGAATCCGGTCTCCATTAATCCTGACTGGGACTTTGCATGACCAGATGCCGAACAGCAGAAACACCTGCAGATTTAAAGGACCCTGAAGGGCACAGGGCTGAGGTCATTACATGCATTACATTTTACTACATTAACTACTCCCCATATGAAGTAGTTGTTGTTGTTGTTACATGGCTGACAGAGGTGATGGCTTATGACACCAGCTATCAGCTTTCAGTCTTGAGATCCTTCCCCGTGCACCTTACCTCAGGTGACCCCAATTGGTCACACTGGGTGGTCGGGCAAGCTCTCACCAGTGGTTTCATTCAGGTCTCTCTAGGTTACCATGACCTGGATGAGTGAGAACCTACCCACATAAAGTAACTGTTCTGTTGTGTTACAGCACAGCGTGGCGTGAGATGCAGTGTGCCTGTTTCCTGTTAGGATCTGCTCCGGCTGCTTGGATTGGCCATTGCTTGCTGCTAGCTTGGTGTTAGCATGCAGTCTTGTCAATGTCGCGTTGTCCAGTTGTGGACGGTCGTTTCTGACCTGCAGTTTGAACTTTACGTCGTGCTTTTGCTTTTCGTGCAGTAAAGTTTGCATTCACATCACCACTGCTCAAACTGCTCAAACGTTGGAGACCACTCTGTTATTTTCCTTCCCAAATTCTTTTACCACCCATCGTGCAGATAATTAAAGAATGTAACAACAGTAACTACATATTAGTTTGATAGATAACAGTAATGTGATTACTACATTTAATACAGTGTTATGATTATGTTACAGGAATAATAATAAAATGAAATGTTCAAAGGACACACTGACCGACCGAGTGTCGTTCACATCTGTGGTTACTGATGTCAGCAGCAGATTTTTTTAGTTTATTAAACACAACGGACACAATCATCCAGACTCAGAACGCTACGACATCTTTCCCTTTGCATGCAATATTTACACGCACCAGCTTCAGCGCCCTGCATCAGGTCCACACGGGATTTCCTGGATGTGAAATTTGAACCTCTTAGATAACAGACAGTTTGTTTTTCCATTCACATGCAGAGGAAATAACAAAATGCAAATACACCAACACGTGGGCTACTTGGCACCTTTTTTTTACTTTCCATGTTATGGCGCAGATCAAATTCTGTATCACACGTGTGTGTGTGTGTGTGTG
>NW_024582572.1:358433-359806 GCF_018398535.1 Haplochromis burtoni
TGTGTGTGTGTGTGTGTGTGTGTGTGTGTGTGTGTGTGTGTGTGTGTGTGTGTGTGCGTGCTCTGCTGACGGGTGGTGCTGTTCATCCTGTCCTGAGTTTTCCCATTAGCTGAGCTGAGGGTGCCGTGTTTGAGTTTGAAGGGCATAACATGCAACAGTAACTGCAGCTAGAATAAAAAAACTCTACCTTCAATCATTTGTGTTATATTTGAAAAACATGTTACGTTTTTATGGCTCTCATTCCACAATATGCTGTTTCACTCTTGATGATTTATATATATCAATGTGTGCATGATGACAGTTATGTAATCCTTCTATTATTTGCCCATGCAAATGTGATTTTGCACGCCATCTTCTGCATTATTCTATTTATAATGCTTCTGTATGTTTAATTTGAGGGTTTTTTGAATTAAGCAGTCTCCTTGCCAGCGAGTACACGACAGTAAATAGAGTCATGTGACACAGTGAGACATAATCTTCTATTCTTTTATTTCTATTCTGTCCTGACACTTTTATTACTCACTAAAATAATTGTTCCTTTTCTTGAGGTTCTGTAGTCTGAGGCTGCCTCCTAACTTTGCTACCAGCATGATATCTTCCTTTTCCCTTTGGCGTAGCCGGAGACGCCGTTTGTGTCGATTGTTTGAGGTTCTTGGTGCTTGTTGCATCACGCACGTGCAGGAGGAGCACATCTGTCAGGTTTTTTTTAAAGCTTTACTTCAAATATTTTAAAGCAGTCTCACTTTTGCAACACACAGATATTAATGTGAGTGAGAACGAGCAGAGATGCAAACAGAGGTGATACATCAGCCCCAATCAGCATCAGTACTCCTGCACTCAGCGAGCGCTTTATTAGGAACACCCGGGGGACATGTTTGAAAGCTGAACTAAAATGTTATTAAGTATCGTTTATGTCGAACTGTAAGGACCATTTCAACATGAGGATCAACAACAACAAAAATGTCAACGAAAACTGTCCTGAGTAGAATTAATAACTGCTACATTAAGCACATTTGACACAATAACACCTCCCTCCTTACAAAATATTACACATTTGGTATAATTGTGTGTTTTTTAACATTTACCTCCAACACTGTGAAAAGCAGCTCCAGCAGCCACAAAGACCTGCACTTACTCTCCCAAAGTCTCCAGGGTCCAAAATGCTCTCTGTTTTCCATCTGGATACACATTGAGTAAACTGCACATCTCATTACACACTCAGAGCTGCAGGGAACGAGCAGACTGCTGCCGTGTGACTGTGGACGAGTCCAGAGACGAGTTTTCACTTTCAGAGCAGCGATAAAGCAAATTAAAAAGTAATGCTGAGTGGAATCTAAACAGCTCCACAACAGAGACGAGCAGCCTCGTGTGTG
>NW_024582572.1:359973-361920 GCF_018398535.1 Haplochromis burtoni
TCCCTGTAAGGACACTCAAGCCCAGATTACACTGAACGTGGACACGGACAGCTGGAGACCCGACGGCTGAGTAGGCATTCGCGTTGTACTTCTTTGAAGTCCGGGGGGACTCTGCCGCTGGGGCACACGCACACTCGGTGCATTGTAATGTAAATTCTCTGTAGATGCGAACAAGGGGTCAAGAAAAAACAAAAACACAGGCGGGCACGTGGATCCTCACGCTCACCCACTGTAACAACATTTTTGTTACTCTGAACCAAGTATTCATGCAGGCTTCAGTTAAAAAACTGAAATTAAACCAAAGCTAGGTGAGGAAACAAACATCCAGGAAGTGAAAAAACATAAATTAAAGATGAAAGAAACAAAACAAAAAGGAAGTAATATTAGCACCACTCAAGATAAGCAAATATAATAAAACAATAAAATGGAAAAATACTAATAAAAAAGGAGCTTTGGGTGGATGTTAAGAAAAAACTTTTAAAGAAAACTTTCAATAAAATTTGTAAATTTCAGAAAAACTCCAGAGATCAACAGACCAGACGAAATGTTATTAGAAGACCAACGACACAACAGCACCTCCGTCCAATCACATTATTGATGCAGACGACAAACTACAAGCTGAAAACTGACGAAAATCTCCAACCAATGAAAACAGTCCAAAGTCACAACCTGGCTCGGAGCATGATGCACGCTCAGCGTGCGTTACGCTCCGCACAATAAACCAAACACACACGCCCAATCAGGTGGTGACACATCACTTCCACTGCTGCGCTGCATCACTGCCTGATGCACTTTTTAATCAGACTGGTGTTACAGAGCAGGGCTGGTCTTACAGGTGCAGCCGCTCAGTCTCCTGCACAGACTTCTCTCGCTGCCATTAAGTATCGGGATGAAGTCCTTGGACCCGTGACAGTGATATCATTGGCTGGTTCCCACAGACTTGCATTGCCTAAATCTAACAGAACACATTTTGTTGTCCGATGTCACCAGGTTGCACCTCAGAGTGTCCAGGTGCTCAGTGATGCCCTGGTCCAGATCTGGGAGGGGATCCTCTATCAGCTCATCAGGAGCACGGTCCGAGGTTCTCGGGCATGCGTACGAGCACGTGGGGGCCATCCAAACTACGGAGCACCATCGAAGACATCAGGTGTCTTTGAACTCAGCCCTGAAGGTTGATTACTTTCATGAAATGATGCGGCATCCTTCCATTCCTAACACATCACTACAGACGCCCAGCATGACTGTTTTCAAATTGCTCCTTTAATTTTGGAGCAGTGTATATTCATAGCATGAATCAACATTATGGTGCAAGGAGTCAGACAATGACCAGGCCACAAACCCAGGTTGAGCTGCTAATGTGAACTTAAGGCCTTCTAAAAAACCCAAAGAGCTGCCTGGAGGTGTTTCCAAGATCACTCCTGAGAGGCAGTTTTGCCCCTAATTTCCTCTCAATGTTTTATTATCCACACAGCATAATGTAGCGCGTTTTGGCTTCACAGCTGTGGTTCTGGGACTTTTTTCTTTCTTCCCCTATATGATGAAACTCTACAAAAACCTTTAAATCACAACTAAATTCAACCCTTGATCTGCACGTGACCCAAACCCGACCTCTTTTTATCAGGTCGGAACCATAAAGAGCTTTTTGAAGATCTGAAATAATCTGAGAACCAGATAAAATGTCCTCACTTTGTAAGGAAAAGCAATCTCATTGGTCCTCACAGAGACAGCTACACGAGTACAAACACACACAGAGAGAAGCCGAGCCGCCTCGCACGCTTCAAACCGCCGACTTTCCAAATGAATCAATATTAGAGAAAATAAACAAGAAGAAAAGGGCAAGAACAGGAAGAGGGAAAGTGCCGAAAACAAACCGAAGCACAGGAAGTGTGTGTGTGTGTGTGTGTGTGTGTGTGTGTGTGTGTGTGTGTGTGTGTGTGTGTGTGTGTG
>NW_024582572.1:361940-405059 GCF_018398535.1 Haplochromis burtoni
GAGACCCTGCACATGTGTCAGGCTCCAACCTGTAACAAGTTCGAAGGTCACCCAGCGTCATCGCCGTGGTATCGACCTTGCTCGGCAGGATCAGCTGACGTGCGAGCATGACGTCGTTGTGCTTTGCTCAGCAGCACTGCAGCAGCTCAGCTGGGTGTTGATAGGCTGCCCAGAGCAAGATTCATTCAGGTTGGAGCTTTTCGACCATTCGATTGTCAATAAAGCCTGAAAATTGTCTCGTGAGGCTTCTGTGGGAACATCGACCCTTTTTGCAAATTCGATACATATTTAGTGTCACGCAGCGAATTTAACATTTCAATTTCACATTCTGAACAACTTCACACCACAGTTTAAAATAATGTTGAGAGCCAAATGTAGCATAATGCTGCAGTTCATTTCAGCATGCTTCGACTGACAATCAGCGCCCCACAGCACACAGCAGCTGTTTCACTGCGTGACATATTTAATCAACATTTAGAGACCAGACTCACTATCTGCAACACAAAAAGACTCACAACACGACATCACTCATGTGACTGCTGTGTGTTTTTTTTTAAAGCACTCTCTGTTCATGTGCAAAAACACACATTCTCTGCTTTGACTGTTGAAACGGTCATGTGGAGACAGAGTCACGTGACACAAACCAGCTGAAGTCTCTGATGAAACACGAAGTGACAACACTGGAAGTGCAGCGAGAGGAACAGAAGGGCGGGAGGTCAAAGGACAACAGCGATGTGAAGCGGCTCCAGTGTCATCGTCATCATCGCTTCACACGCACACACAGATGCGACGCGTGACAGCGAGCCGTCTGTCCCGAAGCTGCTTCAGTTTTTATTTCACTCTCGACAAATTTAAAGAAAAGAAGCTGAAATATGTGCAGACAGTGTGAGTCCACAGCGCTGGTGCAGCTCCGCAAAGAGCAGCGATGGAGGGGAAACCAGCGTGACCACCCATCAATATGAAACAAAGCCTCAAGAAGTACCACACACAAAACTCACAGCCCTGAGCCGCTCGCTTCATTTCACAAACCTGACAACACAGAAGCACAGAGGTGGACAGTGTTCGACTTTTTTAACAACACTTTTTAAAAAAATGAAGCCAGCACCAAAGTGTCAAAAACTGCAGTTCCTCCTATGGCCACTAGAGGCTCCCACAGCAGGTCAGTTCCCACAGACTGGTGGGTTAAATTAGAAGCAGAAATCAAATCTGTGGGTTTGATCCTGCTTTATAACAAACCAACACTGGCATCAGTTTCTTTAATAACTAAATTATTCAGCCTTATTCGTGGGCTCGAAGTTAGAGGCGTGGCCGCTTTGACTGACAGGCAGCTGCTCCGCCTCACCGCTGCTGAATGGAGTCACTGTGTTTGTGCCTTTCAGAGAATTTTTAATGGTATCGTCTAACAAAGAATTTGGCTGGACACGTCACTCAGACAATCCCACGAGTCTTTACACAGGTTCTGGTCTCTAGAATTTATTTCTAGAATTTGTTTATTAGCAGGTGTCACTTCTGTGTCATGAGCTTAACAGTCAAACCTCTCATCCAAATATGGCCACTTCTGACTAAAAAAAACAAAACAAATCATAAATACTTAAAAATGACCCCCCAAAAATCAACAATCAGTGGCCAACATACGATTGAGGCTTCAAACTACACCTGGAAACCATGGAAACCAACGGTGACATCATGGTAGTTACAGTGTTTTAGAAAGCAGGTCCAGCTACTGAAAGTGTGTCACATGATTAACCTTAATTATTAATGAGCGTTTTTACACGTAGTTCATTTATGACACAATTACGTCATTGTTATAACACGAGACTGTGGCTTTATTCTTTACTGCAGCCAAAAATGCTGCAGAAAATGAATCCTGCATAATATGCAGATCGATTATTATTTATTCATTTTTAAACTAATCAATTCTTTTAGGTGATTGGTTATATTTTTTCCAAAGATCAATGCTGGAGAACCCACGTAGTTGGGTGGTGAGCACCTGTTGCTGCTCTACCGCCTCCTCCTAACACACAACACTCAATTACACAGCGAACACAAAGAAGTGCCACGTGGTGTCCAGAGGTGTGAACACAAATCAGAATGACCTCCTATAACTTGTTCCTGTGGCTCACGCAGCGATGACCTGTGTGGGGTGGAGTCTTTAGCGTTACCCTCTTTAGCCGCACAGCTTCCTCCGTGTTGGCTGGCTGACTTCGATCAATGGGGCTAAACCCCCGATGCCTCCAAACAGGGTGGCTGTGTTTTTCTCTCTTTACTGCTCGCCTTCTTTCACAGCTCGCCGAGCTCAGCAGCCTCATCCGACAGCAGAGACTGCCCTCTGGTGGCTCTGCAGTGCATTACAAGGTATTAACTCCATGCAGCTCCTCCCGATCAGTTTAAGGACAAACGCTGAAAATAGTTTATTTCTGAATACTCTGGTACGCTGTAGTATTTTCTATTTGTTGTTATGTGAAGACTTACTGGCATTAAATATTAATTCTGCTGATGTGGCGAGCGTAAAGAGTGTGTGTGTGTGTGTGTGTGTGTGTGTGTGTGTGTGTGTGTGTGTGTGTGTGTGTGTGTGTGTGTGTGTGTGTGTGTGTGGTGTGTGTGTGTGTGTTAATTTAGTCTGGTCAGTGAATGTTTACATTCCAGTGGTGGCAAAGTAGCGATAAGCCTCATTTACCCCTGCTGTGTGTGTGTGTGTGTGTGTGGTGTGTGTGTGTGTGTGGTGTGTGTGTGTGTGTGTGTGTGTGAGTGTGTGTGCTGAAGTGGTCAGTGTTGGCGGGGACTGTGTTGACAATTATTACGATTTTGGTCTCTGGTTTCCACCACACAACACACAGACACACACACACACACACACACACACACACACACACACACACAGAGTAGGTGCAGAGGACAGGTTTTAGTGTACTGCTGCTGCTCGACTTTATACTTTGATCTGTTGTCTTTAGTAATCAGTGCAGCGCTGTCTCTATAAAACGTTGTGGCGCTCAAAGATAAAGCAAAACTGTCGATCATCTCAAAACCAAAAGTTCTATAAACAAATATCTGTGATCTTTCTAAGGAACTAAAGAAATAATATCTCAATCGCTCATCACATTTTATTGCATAATTTCCCCCCAAAACATCACAACTGTGTCAGTCTTCCGGCCTTTTCAATCTGGATCACCGTCTCTGACTCCTGATGATTGTCATTGGCTCATTTTTGCCACGGCTCCAAATTGTTGTATTACAGCATAATTAACTAAAACTGCAGGGACGATCTCGGCTCTCTTGGCCAGACAACAATATTGAATTCTTAAAGATCTGCCCCAAAGGTTTTCACCAGGCAGGAAGTACTGGAGCATAAACAGGGAGGTGTTTCAGGGCCAACTGCTGGGCGGGGCTTAGTACTGACGGGGAACAGTTCATTTTTCTAATTCAGCAAAAAACAGAATTCCAACCCAACAAACAGCAAAGTCGACAAAAGGACTGATCGCACCAACCTTTTCCACCAGGTTCACGCACAGTATTCATTCTGAAACTGGTCCATGCACAGGTGCAGAGGAGGACGTCTGATTTCACTCATGAGAGTGAGAGAGATGAATGTTTGGAGCATTTGTGGCGAGTCTTCCAGGGTCAGTCAGCAGTGAAAGTTTTTGCTTAGATGGTTCGAAGGGGAGAAATATAAAAAGTGTTTCATTGTGAGCTTCATTTCCAATCAGTTACTGGTCGCCCGTGGCTGGAACATGTTACCTTTCAAATAAAGCCTCAAACACAGCGTCACAGTTTTTCCTGCTAAAAGCTTTTCCGTCCCCTGACCCTGAACGCTCCATCAGTGACCTGCTGGGTGTTATTGGAGGCTCGTGGTTATCTGGGAGCCCCACACCGACCTTCTGATGTAATTTACATCACTCACACACAACAACAGGTTAACACACACATGTAGTCTCAAAACAGCCCAGCAGCCAGCCCTGCACACAGGTGCTACGCAGCATCATTATCATGAAGTCATGTACAAAACAGTTCGTTTCATCTTAATGAGCCGTTCAGTCTCCAATAGTTATCTGCAGTGTCGTCCAATCACAGCGTGTGAATATTTATAGTGTCTGCACTTTATTAGTGTAGCTGTATAAAACAATTACAAGTTTGTGCAGCACTGACTCGTTTCATGAGTTCAGCATAATTACACAACAAAGTCACCGTTTTCCACCCGGAGCTTTTGAAAGAGCTCAGTTATTGTTACTGAATTCATGGAGTCTCACATAACTCAGCCCGGTGTGTGTGTCACGTCTCAGTTCACTGTAGTTGTTTTTATGGTTTCTATTGGTCTGAGTTGCTCTTTATAGCCTCTTTTCACGGTTTATATTCCCCATGAAGCCCTTTGTTACTTACTTAGGTAAAGTGGAGCATAAAAAATATGATTATAATAAAAACAGAGCTGGGTGGAACAGCTTTCCTCCCTTCCTTCCTTTTTCCCTCCCTCCATTCATCTACCTCTTCTTTCTGTCTTTCCTCCCTCTCCGTCTATCCTGACTGGCCTCAGTGTTGCGCAGCTATAACACACTCCCACGTGTTCAGCAATCAGGAAGCAATAAATACACACACACACACACACACACACACACACACACTTTGAAAAAGGTGGGAAAGCACGTGAAACACAGTTGCAAACAAGTCTAAGTACAGGATGGCCTCAAAACTAATGCAAGGAACACATCGGTAAAGTGGAGCAACACACACACACACACACACATTAACAAAGCTGCTCTGACTAACAGCTCTGACCACAGAAAGTGACACACAGTGAAGTAGAGCAGAACTGAAGACACACACACACACACACACACACACACACAGGCGCTCCTGCAGAAGCATGAAGACAGTGCTGTACCTCCTCCTCCTCCTCCTCCTGCGGCTGCGTCGCCTCCTTCAGGAACTCCTCACTGTCAGCAGGTGTTCTCCCCTCTGACCCCTCCGGCAGGAAGGGGAGGAAGGCTGGGTTCACACCGCCACCTCCATAACTCCCCTTAGTTTCGGAAATCCATAAAATAATGTTTTTTAAACTTGCGCTCACACCGGCATGTGCTCCTGTGTGTCTGGAGAGGAAGAGTGAGTTTGTGAGCCGAGGCAGAGGAGGAGGTAAAAGTCTCCCTCTCTTCCTTTTTTTCTTGATTTGTTCCACAGCCACGCTCACGAGCTCCCCTCCCTCCCTGTCTGCATCCGAGTGTGTCTAACGGCGGTGCTGCAGCCGCCGAGCCGCCGCTGGTGAAGCCATCTGTTGCAACACGTCTGCCTGCTTCCTCCACTTTCACTCAGCCTCGCGGAGACGGAGAGAGAGAGGAGGGGGCGGGACTTTGCCCTGTTTCTGAACCAATGGGGAGGCGCACAGATCCCTCACCCTGACTGGAAGGGGAGGACCAGCAGCAGAGAGGACAGAATGAAATAAATACAGGAGGGAAGGAGAAATACAAGAGGCAAATATCCACGCACACACACACGCAGAGAGGGGAGGTGGCCCAAGAAGGGAAACGCAGAGACGCAGACGTGACAGTATGAGGCCAAAAATATGCAGACAATGCTTTAGTGTCCTCTCAGTTTCGATGAAGGGAGGAAGTCCAGCTAGCAACTTTTTTAGACACCCGGGCAAAGTTGCATGAAAGCTACAATTTCATAAAACTGTACAAAAGTCAAAAGCGTGCCGTGTTCTCTGGTGTCCGTCCGGGTTAAAGATGTGTGAGCGACAGACAGCCTGCTGTCCAAACTGCTGCAGAGCTGCACAGTTTGAATGAAAGGAGCATGTGGTCAGAGGGGGGTGTAGGGTCAGAGCAGAGGTATTTGGGCCTGTGTTGCTGAAATTGTTACCAGCAGTGACAGATAAACGTTTGTCTGTTTCCAGTGCACGGATATCACAGTTTAACCACAGACTGTATATAAATGATGGATTTACTGCTGATTTGTTTTAGCCACACGTGACCAGAGGGCAGAGCTAGCTAGCCTGGTTAGCGTGCTGCATTCATGAACTTTACAGGTGTGAAGCCCAGACACGCGAATCTGCTGACTAAACAGATTAATAAAATCCTAGAATTTGCGAGAGAAAGCCACATTAGTTTTCACAGAACTCTATTAAAATATTCCAAAAGGCATCAACACCACAAACACAGTGGAGAGCTACAGACTACAGACTGTGTAGGGAATGATTCGAGTTCACGCGTGCATTATTGCTGCAAGATGAGAGGTTACAAACAAGATTTACAGGAGCTTAAATTTGGCGTCAGTGAGGAGAAGCTGAAAAAAACGTATACGACTGCACTTATACTGACATGCTGATAAAGAACAATCAAAATGGGCTTACTGTGACACTTTGAGTAACTCCTTTTCAGATCTATGCAAACTAGAAATAGTTACTACTTTGGCATCTATCAGTATCACATAAACGAGGAGCCGGCGTGTCTATTTAGATACCAGACTATCAGTGGACGTTTGTACAGGTGCAACATTCAGATGTCCCCATACTTTGGCCATGGAGTACAAGGTAGAGAGAGATTTGAAGCAAGAGAAGAAGAGCAGGGGAAAAAGAGTGAAGCGATGGAGAGAGAACAAAGAGGGAGGGAGGGATGAAGAGGAGGTAGAGTGCAGATTGTAATGGAGCTGTTGGCAGAGCTCCTGGCTGTTCATGGGTATTCATGTAGCTGGTGGCTTCAGTTAAATGGAGCGAACAGAGAGAGGCAGAGGGGGGGAGACGGGTGCTGAGTTTCAACTGAACAAGAAGTCTACTTATGCCCTTTCCAAGGAGCACCGTGCAAACACTTGCAGACATGTTAAATGGTGAATTCAGATCCATTCAATTAAATTAAATGTCACAGCGACTCGACACGTCCAACGGGCTTATGAATCCAGCAGGTAAAGGCATCGCAGACAGAACGTGCAGTGAAGACCTGCAGACAGTCTCCAGCAGGGCCACAGCAGGTTTACTGAGTGCAATTTCTAAAAAGAGGGCTTTTAACATCCGAAAATCGTCTGTGAGGAGACTCGTGCATTTAGAAGTTAATTTTCGCAGATTGCAGTCATCTTTGTTCAGAGTTACTTAACCAAATCAAGGCAGCGTTCCCTCACGCGGTGCGGAGCTGTAAATGAAGCAGCATGTTCAGGAACCAGCAGGCAGTAAGACGAGCTTCAAACACAGGTGTTCGTGTGTAGCTTTTGGTACAATTTCATGCTACATGTCACATTTTCATATGAGTAAGAGGCTGTAAAGGCTGTGTTTCTGACATTTCTATTAGTGCCTTTGATGAGTCACAGGGCTGCAGAGAAAGCATGATATTTGGAAAGATCGTGTTTGACAGCCGCGCTGATATTTTGTGAATTTCAGGTGGAATTTGTTCTCAGGTTGTGCGCAAATGTCGCACAACCTTCGTTTTTTGCATCCATTTTGCATAAAACCATTACACGACCCCTAAAACAGAAACAAGTCGTTCTACTTTATCACTGAACATGAATATAAAGAAACAGCCACGCTAATAAAACAGTAAAGCGTATTACTGTAGCAAAGCTGTGAACATGTTGCAGTCCAGCCTCTGCAGTTGTATCAATTCTCATTTTCATCCAGTCCAACTTTTTGTGTGATGGTTAGCATCTTCCACACTGCTAGCGATCAAAGATTTACGTATATTTAACAAGCTGAACACATTCTGTACTGTAAAGGAGACTCGGCACGGAGGGGATTGTTTGACAATGGCCTACAGCCAATCAGGACACAGAACACAATGCGGTGTAAAAAAAAAAGTGAAAACAAAACAAAAAAAGCATGCAAAATTGCACACACGAAAAAATCAGCGAAACAGCGAGGCCACCCACGAAAGGTGAACCGCGTTATAGCGAGGGACCATATTAGCCCAGGTGTGTCACAGGACCTAAAGTGCACGTCAATCTTGCACTTTGTCAGGATTGTGCTTTAAATCTCAACATCAGTTCACATAAACTCATTTTTCCCACCAGCTGGTTGTGTCACCGATGACATGAACACAACACCTTTACCGTTATTCATGCTTTGCAGGAGTGAAGTATCTTGTACTTGTTGAGGGAACGATGTGCGCACCGTTTTCCTGTACAGTGCTGCTTTGTCAGGTACCCGCTGTGTCTCTCCATCATGCACACAGTGTCCTTTAGCATGGCTACTCTTGACATTCCAGCCACAGCTGCATCAGCTGCCAAGAGATAACAGCCATGTTTAAGAGGTGTCCAAAATCCTCATAGGAAGGTGTACTTTCCAGGATTAGCAGCAAACCGGACACCGATTCGTGTCTGCTTGAGAACTTTTTGTTTTGGACACAGTTTCTTTTTTCTTCTTCACTTTACTGTCGCTTCCACTTGCTGGTTAGGCTCAGGAACTAAAACCTGCCTTCTTAGGGAAAGATGGTGGGTTGAAACACATCTCTGTACAATAGTAATCCTCCTCATTGATACATGACATGTTGGGAGTGACCATCAATCTTACTGATACTATAACCAGACATGTTGTAACACATTCACTAAACGGCACAGCTCGTGCTAACTCTTGAAGATGGGCCGGATTGAACTGATGAAAAAATAATGTGAGAGAGGAAAATGAGTGTTTGTCCACACATTACACATGAACTTTTTTTACAGCCAGCCATCTCTAATGTGACCGTGACCGTGAACTATGTACATGTGTGTGCTGTATGTAAATCAAACGAGTGTTTTTGGTTCTTTAGTTCAGTTTTAAGAGAGGTCTGCCTCTTGGCTGAGAAACCAACACGAGCCTCTGGCAGATGAACTAGTCAGCTGACAAAACCCGGCTAACACGGCAGCAGAAACCTCCTCTGCCGCCTCCTGCTCTCCATAAACGAGCTGCTGTTTCATGTGCTTGACAGAGCTGAGAGTGTGGCATGTTTTCACGGCACGGAGTGCCTTCACTTCAAAATATTTCGACTTTCAGCATCGCACTCTAAATGGATTTAATAGCCTGACTTTCAACAGGCACAATCTGTTTACTGCAAGCACAGAGAAGCAGTGAAGGCAACTTTTAATCTGAAAAATAACCTTTTCAGTTAGTGTCTTTTAATCTATTCAATTTTCTGAAAAAATCTGCCTATTCAGCATTCACCCGCAATATGATGTCACGTGCTAACTTCCATGTACAGTATGTAATCTGTATAAACATACATGCATCATATGAATGCATGGAGAAGATTCGTGGTACCTGATTTCTGGAGTGCATCTACAGACCAATCATACACAACAGACTTTACATGGAATGTAATGATGGCCGTAGATGGCCCCGCCCCTCCCTGAGCCTGGTTCTGCTGGAGATTTCTTCCTGTTAAAAGGGAGTTTTTCCTTCCCACTATCACCAAGTGCTTGCTCGTAGGTGGGTGTGACCTTGCGTTGTCCAGTTGCTGGTAAGTGTGGGTTTTTTCAGTAGACCATCTTTAGCACTAACTGTAGTTTTATGCTCCTGGGACTCACTGGCTTCCGTGGCTGAAACTTGCATTAGCATCCACATCAAAACGTTTCCACTCTGTCCAGCAGGTTTTTGCAGTATTGATACGAGCAGCGTTGCAATTTTACTGCAGCAATGAATAATGGCAGACAGTTAAACAGAATGAAATATGCAGGCTGAGGGAATCCTCGGTGGTGCAGTGAGCAAATCAGATGTTTAGTGTTCTAACGGCCTATTTGTTCCGCTGACGGTGCCAGAAGCAGGGACTCTGTGAGAACGCCCTTTAAACGCCGGCTCTGGGGATTGTTTCAGAAACAGAATACAGTATGTCATTATGCAGATTTTTTTATACACTTGTAATTCTTTACACTTAAAGGGGGAAGTTTAAAGGGGAGATTTCTCTTTCTTTTTGCTTCCCTCCTGTATGCAGGAGGAGACAGAGCCACTGACTGTGCTGGCTCTCTGGATCTGAGCTGTTAATTAAACATACTGTTGTGTAACTATGTGCATGTCTTGTAGAAGTGAAACTTGTGCAAAGGACACATTTTGATCCTTATTTTGATCAGAGCCAGTAAACTTTTAGCATGTATTAAATCTGATTAGACTATTTGTTCTGTGCAGTTTTTATGTCCTGGTGACCATTGAGATTAACTTTATTGCTCTCTTCATATTAATTAAAGAGCTTCAGAATACCTTACCAGAAGTTTCAAAGATGGCTGCTGAGCACCAAGACTTGCTTCTGGAAGGACTTTGATATATTAAGACAAAAGGTGTTAGCTCATTGATTTCCATTTCCAGCATTTTCATTGTCTCATACCTGTTTGTGTCCACGTGTGCAGCTGTGTGTTTGCAGAGTTACAGTAGAAATTGTGAAGTCATTTATGTATCAAAGAAACATTGTGTCATGGTCTGGGTGTGTGGCTGTAAAATTCCATTGAAGGTCTGGACCTCCCTGGTATCCACCCATGGGCAGGGCCTACAGCCTCTCTCACCTGAAGCTGATTGAGGCAATCAGGTTGGAGATCTAAGCTGCTTGCTGACACTGCATCCTCGCCAGTTCGTCAACTACCCTATGTTGGTAACCAGGCCTCACGCGTCATGTCCATGAATCTCAAGTGCTCTACTAACCTTGTAATCTCGTGTTCTAGTTACTCCAGGAAAACTCCATCACACTGAACCACTTGTCTTGGAAATCTGGTTAACCCGCCTGCTTTCAGAATCATCTCCTTGCCTCACCTGCCTGCCCTCCTGCCTTTACACCATTACAGGATCTTCACCGCTCAGGACAGCTGACACACACCACCAAACCCACCTGGACCGCACCACCTCTCCTTCAACGCTTCCATCTCCCACCTGCACAGTAAGACGAAGATTTTCATAGCTTCCACCCTCTCCAGAACCCTTCATTGGCTACCGCTCTAACACTGCTCTCCTCTCTTCCAGTACGTACCTAATCACCAGCCAGCTGCCGTTGCTTTCTTGGACCTGTCCCCTGCTTATCCCCACTCCCCTGGCCAAGACCCTCATGCCCCATGTGTCAAGCCTTAAATCCAACCACGTCATTTTTTGGTGTTAGTTAATAAACCTTTGTTAAACCCTTTACTCTGCCTCCGCCTTGGGTTTTCTGCACGTGGGTTTGAATTTTGGTGCTCGGCCTCCGGCCGTTTTGTGACACATTGTGCAATTTTCATCATGCAAACTGATCCTAACAAAAGAACTGAGGAACTCCACCTGACCGACGTTCCCCTCGGATCAAAACACCTGGGAGACGACTTCCTCAGATATGTAGAAATCATGCATTGGCTCTTTGTTTGTGCGTCACTCTGTTTTACTGTACAGAGTGCAAAGCTACAGTAACCCACAGAGAGACATCAGACACATTAATGAGAAACAGACCAGGCTACAATGCACCCGGAGGGAGTTCGGGGTGTAGGTGAAAACCAGAGCAGCGTTATTAGCACGAATGTGCAAGTCAGAGAAAGGATACACGCGCATATCTCTAATATCTCTGTGTGAGTGTACGCATACAGCTCCAGGACGGCACAGGAATGGTACCAATGGAAATCTGCCCAAGTTGCCACACACACACACACACACACACACACACACACACACACACACACACACACACACACACGGTGAGGAGTCTAGGCAGCAGCATTCAGCCAAGGTTCTCAGGTCTTGTCAGTTTTAGACTTTAAAACCACTTGGTTCAAGTTCCTGAAAGTTTTGGCATTTGAAAAATAGCATCCATCTATCGCTATCCATTGATCGACTGATGGGAGGAAGAGACGAGTCAAACCAGACCTACATTAAGTGTGAGAAAATGGATGGATAGTGACAACCCAGAGGTTTGTCTGCTTTGTAGAACATGTTTGAAGAGGTTATGCCAATTTACTGCATCCAGTTTTAAATGGCATGCTAATTTTTTGGTTAGAATTACTCTAAAACATATCAAATCAATAATTGTGCTTCTAAGGATACATGATTTATTAAGATGCACGTGACACTTCCTCTCCTGTCTCCATCCGCTCAAGAAATGTTTAGATCTAATGAGCAGATTGGTGCATCTGTCAAGTATGCAGCTCAGGGAAACCAAAAGCCATTACTCAGCTTGTCCTACCTGTTTGATTTCTGCTGATGGCTGGGAAACCAAATACAGATTGACTTTCCCTTTACTGTGTCACGCATATTTTTCAAATTAAGGTGGTGCATTCTCAGCCCGCCTGAACATGTTTCACCTCGGTCAGAACCACTGACAGAAAACTTTACACCTTACTGAAATATTAGTAATAAGGCTGGTACTATTGTTTTAAAGTGTTTGCCAGAAGGCAACATTGAAACACTATGTTTCTACTAGTTGTTTACTGGTTTATCTGTTTTATATGGACCTATAATTTTAAGTTTCCAGTTCAATATTTTATTCTTCCATAGTGCGAGAACAGCGCTGCATGATTGACAGTTCAAAATAATTTAATTTATCTCACACTGTTATCTGTCTTGTTTATCTTAAATAACTTGTGGTAAATATAAATAACTCCTCCCTCTTAGCCCTGCCCTCCCTTTAAGGCCGCTTTCTTCTGATTGGTTGCCCCTCACAAACACAAGGTGGAAATTGCGTGTCCCTTCCTATGAGATTCTGCTGCATTTCGAGATTTTATTTGTTGCAGTAATTTTGTACGATGCCGCTATTCCGTCAGAAAACCTGATGATCCAACACATCAACATGTCCACTGGCATTGGCCTTATTTTGCTTTTTGGCTTTTGCTCACTCGTTTGGTTCAGGCTTGGAATAACTACGTGGTTACGTTTTGGATGGGATTGTGGGATCAAGAATTACGCTGACCCTGTGTGATTAAATGCAAAGTTGAGGCCCCGATTTATGATGAGTTGGGACTGAAAGGCCATCCTCCTACAACCATAACTGATGACGCTGGAAATGTATCTCATTAAGACACCAGCAGCTTTAGTAAACAGTATTTGATGCCCTGGTCTTAACACATCTCACAGCCGTTATACTCAATCCAGATCTGCTTACCGAGGAGGCCACTCAAGGCCACTGAAATCACTGTTTCATTAGACAAGTTAGACTTGCCATGAAGTATTATCTCGGTAGAAGTGGCCATTAAGAGAATGACTGTGGCCATCGAGGGATGCGAGCCATCAGTGACAATGCTTATTATGCATTCAAGCTATGATTGTTGGTATTGAGCGTGCCAAGGAAACATTCCCACAGAATTGCACCACCAGCAGAAGTCTGGATGCCTCACATATGGCACGTCGTCTCTGTGGCTTTATTCTGATTCTGACCAACAGTCTGAAACCTCAGGAGACGCGAAGATTCATCAGCTCAATCTTTCACAGTCCTGTTTTCAACATTCAACAAGCTTTTCTGTCCAGCAAAGTTGTAAAACTACAATTATGCCCAGAATCCCCATCCACAGATTTAACATTGTATAAAGAAAAGAAATGGGAAAAAAGTAATTATCAGTCCTGAGGGATGCCACCTAACTGAAACACAATAAATCACACAAGTGTTCCAGATTCGACACTTCAGCTTTTCAGTTCGTTAGAAAACACTATTTGGACATAAATCCTGTTTACTGTGGAGTGTTGATTTTCTCTTTAGGCTCCCAGCAGGCTCTGAAGCTGTCAATACCATCGACAAGGAGACAAATGGCCCTGTGCTCTGGACTCTAACAGCACCGCAGTGTCTGTTAAAATACCTGCTGTCTGCTTCGGTCCACAGAGCTCCTGAATCAGGTTTATTATGGGAGTGCTGTGTTATTTGCACTGCTGGCAGGTACGGCACTCACAGCAGAGACTGCAAAGACATCCTGACAGAAAGTATGAAGATAAGCTCTGACTGTCTTTCTAATTAAAGCAAAATGGATCTGCAAGAAGGTTTAAAAAACATATCAAGCGGTGATCAGCTGACAGAGATTATGGTTTTAACATGGATAACTGCAAGTTATCCAATGCACTTCATGCTTTAGAGTGTTTTATACAGTGGCTTGCAAAAGTATTCGGCCCCCTTGAACTTTCTCCACATTTTGTCACATTACAGCCACAAACATGAATCAATTTTATTGGAATTCCAGCGTGAAAGACCAACACAAAGTGGTGCACACGTGAGAAGTGGAACGAAATCAGTACATGATTCCAAACATTTTTTACAAATAAATAACTGCAAAGTGGGGTGTGCGTAATTATTCAGCCCCCTTTGGTCTGAGTGCAGTCAGTTGCACCATAGACGTTGCCTGATGAGTGCTAATGACTAAATAGAGTGCACCTGTGTGTAATCTAATGTCAGTACAATACAGCTGCTCTGTGACGGCCTCAGAGGTTGTCTAAGAGAATATTGGGAGCAACAACACCATGAAGTCCAAAGAACACAGCAGACAGGTCAGGGATAAAGTTACTTGAGAAATTTAAAGCAGGCTTAGGCTACAAAAAGATTTCCCAAGCCTTGAACATCCCACGGAGCACTGTTCAAGCCATCATTCAGAAATGGAAGGAGTATGGCACAACTGTAAACCTACCAAGACAAGGCCGTCCACCTAAACTCACAGGCCGAACAAGGAGAGCGCTGATCAGAAATGCAGCCAAGAGGCCCATGGTGACTCTGGACGAGCTGCAGAGATCTACAGCTCAGGTGGGGAATCTGTCCATAGGACAACTATTAGTCGTGCACTGCACAAAGTTGGCCTTTATGGAAGAGTGGCAAGAAGAAAGCCATTGTTAACAGAAAACCATAAGAAGTCCCGTTTGCAGTTTGCCACAAGCCATGTGGGGGACACAGCAAACATGTGGAAGAAGGTGCTCTGGTCAGATGAGACCAAAATGGAACTTTTTGGCCAAAATGCAAAACGCTATGTGTGGAAAACTAACACTGCACATCACTCTGAACACACCATCCCCACTGTCAGATATGGTGGTGGCAGCATCATGCTCTGGGGGTGCTTCTCTTCAGCAGGGACAGGGAAGCTGGTCAGAGTTGATGGGAAGATGGATGGAGCCAAATCGGGCAGATGGATGGAGCAGCAAAGTGTTGTGGAGTTGAGTTTAATTCTCCAGGCCTTTTGAAGGTCTTTCAAGGTTTTTACTGAAAAAGGAGAAAAGTCTGAGGTATCTCTAATTATACAAGAACTGGACTGAATATCAATGGTAACTGAATTAATGGATGGATGAATCCAAAATTAAAGTTTTTGGATCAAATTGGCAATACCTCTGGATTGGCAGACTGGGGTGATGGTTCCCATCTTTAAGAAGGGGGACCAACTATAGGGGGATCACACCTCAGCCTCCCCGGGAAAGTCTGCCAGTGCTGGAAAAGAGAGTCCATCTGAGTCGAACCTCGAAGAGGAGGAACACTGGACCAGCTCTTTATCCTCTCAGGGATACTCGAGGGTGCACGGAGTTTGCCCAACCAGTCTACATGTGCTTTGCAGACTTGGAGAAGGCATTCAAGCGTGTGATTTTGATTCCCAGTGCAACAGGCAGCCAACAAAGAAATTACAAGAGCGATTCCTAAGCAAGATCTGTTAAAAGTAAAGGTCCTCCTATCAAATATGACTCACCAAGGTTGTTACAATTGTACAAATTTGCACATATTTCCCATTTTACTGGAAAAATATGAAGAAATAAGGGGTGGCTCAAGATTTTTGCACAGCACTGTACCTCAGCGAGGATCATAAAAAACCCACCAAGCACACATTTTCTCTTCTTTTTTTCTCCTCTCACTAAAACGTGAGCACTCTGACTGCATGACTCACTACATTATCCTCCTCTAATGTCTTCCATGGAGCAGCAAATTAGCTGACTGTGATGCTGCTTGTTCTCTCTCACTGCAGCTTTCTAATAATCAAGCCAATTCAGAGCATCTGAATATCTAAAAATCAAAAATGTGTGTCTTGAGCAACGGTCGCATCCACCTCAATAACAATATATAAATTTTGTGATTATTTTTTTTCACTGAACAATGAAGAGAAAATCCTGCATTATGATTTAGAATATTAGTAAAGCAGTCAGTTGTACCTATGAGCCCTCGTGAGCCTTTAAGATCACACCAAACAGTTTATAAGATTCTGAGCATCAAATTTGTAAGCTATGCATTTGTGATCTACAAATCACAAACTGATCTAAGAGGCATAGCAACGTCTCTTCATGTAAGACAGCACAAATTGAGCAAAGCATTAGTTCAGGCAGGCCACAAAGTCATTGCCAGCTGCAGTCCTGCAAGATGAAGACTGTCCACTGTTTGAGACGCCTTTTTGCAGCAAGCTACTGTGAAACCCACCTCCACTATTTTCTTTTTGTGCTGTCACTGATGCCTGCTCTGTGCTGCAACAGTATAAATGCAATGGTGGTGAGGAACAGGCCAGTGTCACCAAATATAATTCACTGCAGGTGGAAATAACCAAATTAACCTGACTAAATCAGTGATGTACAAAACAGAAGAGAGATAATCAAGGACTAAACACTCTCCTTTCTGAAAGCAGGTCTTCCATTATTGCAACATCAGCGACCTTGGCTTCCTGTTTTTAGCTAGCACCTTTAAAGGATCATTAATGTTGTATTGTTCAAAAAATTCATGGAAAGTTCACAGTCTGGTCGAGAGCTGTGAAACCAGCAGGAAAGCCACACATAGACTTGGAAATAAGGTCAAAGTTCCATACCAAAGTAAGGTTTTATTACTAGACACAGCATACGCTTTACCTGTCCTCACTGCCTTACCTCTGAAAAACCAGCAGTTTCTGATGCAATGGCAAATATATATGAAATTTCATCGAGAGATCAACACGACTATACTTCACAGATACTTAACAAACCTCTGGGTGAATCCAGAACAACCTGCTGTCAGTCAGTTTCTATAACTGTAACTTTGTTTCCTTTAAAAATGTTACAATGTTTTCCCATCAATCCCAGTTTTTCTTTATCTTCTTCTGCAGATGAAGGAACAACAGAATATCGAGTTTTTTGACAGGATGCTCTTGAATAAAAACAGACATGATAATGATTGAAGTAAGTCAGAGCATTAATGATGAGGCGTGGTGTGGGTTGCATAGCAGCTTGCACAGTGCAACAGGGTAAGAAAATTAAACGCTGGACCCTTTCTTCCAAAAGAGTTGACATATACAGCTCAATTTTGACCTTTTTAGCAATTCAAAGGTGAGGTAGGCTAGCTGTACTGGTCAGTCACCATTTCCATGTTTAAAAGTGTGAGAGAGAACAAAAGAAATCAGGATGCATGTGCAGTTTACCCAGCAGAGACATTACTCAAAAATGGGGGATTTTATACATTCTCTGCAGGTACTTATTAGTGGCAGAGAGAGCAAAATACACACCGCTGTGTTTCATTGTCTCTTTCAGGGTCTCAAATCAATAAACCTGAAGGTCCAGTCGGAGTAAGATTGATTCTTCCAGAGTGCTACAGAGGTTCAGCTCAGGATGAAAAGTGTGGCACAGAAACCATCGTACTGGAGGACGGCTGCTGCCACCGAAACACAATGACAGGAAAATACTGCAGCTAGACATGTGAACAGTGTGTGTGTGTGTCTGCGTGCATGTGTGCGTGCGTGCATGTGTGCGTGCGTGTTTGTATGAGAAAGAGAGACGGTGATGAATGTGTGTGCTAGCCACCCTGCAGGGTAATTCATTTCTCAACCTGAACAACACTTAATGTCAGACTGAACAGGATTAATAGAGGACCACAGCCAAGACAAATACACACCACAACACACACACACACACACAGACACACACACACACACACATTCCCGAACAGAGCGACTTTGGCCTCACTATTTCATCTGAAATCAAATTTTCCATGGTTTTGCAGGAAGTGATGTCATTGGGTGTTGAGCAGTAAGCCCTGATACCACAGTGACATCATCTCTGGAGGACCAATGAGATCACACACTGACCTTCAGGCATTACTGACCTTTGAGTACTCAAAGGTTTTAATTTGATGACAAAATGCAGAAACACTGAGGGCGAACTGAGAAGGTCACTTCCCTCAAACAATTAAATCAAACAACATTAAAGCTGTTTCCATTCCAGCTAGGTAAAGATGGAAGGGTTTTACTTATTTATTTTTTCCCACTGTATGATCTCTAAAATTATTTATTTATTTACTGAATTCCCAAATTTTCTCAGAGATCATGGTAGCTGTAAAAACTGAACTTTTTAACAAACAAGCACGGATTTGGTGTCTGTGTTTGGAAATGAAAAATAAAAGAAATAAATAAAATACTTAACTTTTAGTCAAATTAAATCAAAGATAAACAGGAAACTATTTTATTGGGTTTTCTTTAGAAATAAATGACGTTTTTAGTCTTATCATTCAAAGCAACCCTCGAAGCTAAAAAATGAAAGTAATTTAGAACAATGTTAAAATATTCAACTGTCCAGTAAAAACAAACATGTTTACAGCCTGATACAAAATAAAATGGTCTTTATAGCTGTATGCCTTTAACTGTGTGGTAAAGATTTAAAAAATCTTTTTAGAGCTTAAAATTATCCATATTTTTTTTATTGCCTGCTCTATTAAACACGACATTGAAGGCTATCATGGAGGCTTCCATTGCTCACATGCTAAAGGAGTTTTATCATACAGCACTGTAATTTATCTACATCACACATGCTGGCCAAGGTTGTCAGTAAGAGAAAACACATCTGCTACAGTGCTAAACCAGAACCCTTTTTCATTCGCTAATGCTAGATCTGTTTCCACACAAGTGCTGATGGTAACTGATCTCAGAACAGTCGATGCAGAGCCAGTGGCAGATTAACTAGTACACTAGCCTACCCTCAGTTTCCAATTAAACAGCAGGAGTTTAACCAACAACCAAAAGGAGGCCTCAGGACACAGACACACCCATGAAAACAACAGATGCTTTAGCGTTGAGTGGAATCAAAGGCAAGCGGAGTTCACCCTGCTTCCAGCACAATAACCAACTGCAGCCACACGGTGTCCGTAACCTTAGTAAGGCTGGAGCAAACAGGCAATGAGAGAAGATTATGGGACAGAATTCGGTTTGCGATGCTTTCACTTTGATTTGTCTCCCCAATGTGATGTTTGTATTGTATGTACGGTCGGCAAGATCTGTCATCTCGGTTGTTGGCAAAAGACCTGCAACTGACAAATAAAGGCCATCTCATCTCATTTTAATTGATAGCTATAATTAGATTTCACTGGAAAAACACTACTTGCCTTGCTTCCCCTGACAGACAACCACTGACGTTACATCATGTTACCTCTGTCTTTTATATAGACTCTATGCAGCTGTCATCATCTTTCCATACAGTAAAAATCAATCACAGTTTCTCATGAACAGTCCTCACACTCAGGTTTAGCTGTCTGAATGCTGTCTGAAAAAAAGCTGTATAACAGTTGAGTGGTCTTTGATCCGATACTTCAGTATCTTTGTCCAGACTGCATTACTAGGTACAAGCCATGAGAGTGAATGGAGGCCTTTATCAAACTGACTGAGTCGCACCTACACCTCAGTATAGAGGTCCTGAAGATGTGGCAGTGATTTCCTCAGCAGTGTGAACTGCCCTGCTCAGTTTATGTCTTTCCTCTGTCACAGTGTTTCAGAAACAGGACTAGATACAGTGAGTGAAAATCTGCTCAGTGGTGTTTCTGTAAAATATGGTAAAAGAGGGGAGGTCCACTTTCCTCAGCCTGCAGAGGGAGCGAAGGTGTTGTTGGGTCTTCACTCCATAAGTGAGTAAGTCACGAGTCAGAGTGAGGTGAAACAGGGTGGGTCCAGATCAGTTGGGAGGTATGACTTGATGCATGACCAGCTTCTTAAAGCATTTCATGACTGTGGGGGTCAAGGCCAACAGCTGTTCATAGAGACTTGATTTCAGGTCTTGAGTCAGATGTACTATGGTGGTGCTTTTAAAACAGAATGGCGATCTGGCTTGGCTGGAGGAGATACTGAGCATGTCCATGAAGGCATCCTGCTTTTCTACACAGCTCTTAAGCACACAACCTGGGATGTGATCTGGACCTTGCAGGCTGCTAGGAGGCAGTGCTTATCTTTGTAGTGCTCTGTTGTCTGCGTGTGCCTCATGTCTTTGGTGTTGGTGATTGGACAACGTTTTTCCCATGAGGCTTTTTAGACTCCCTGATTTCTCTTTTTAGGTTGTTTCTTGCTGTCTTATATCACCAGCTGTAAACGCAGCATCACAGAGCCTCAACAAGGAGCAGATCTCAGTTAGCCAAGGTGTATTGGTGGAATGCAGCTTGACAGATTTAATAACAGTCACGTTATCATTGCATTTTTTAATAAATCCAATCACACCCTCAATATATGGCTCAAGGTCTACACAGTCCCCAGTTGTTACTGTCTTTTTTGCAAATGCACCACTGTGTGCACTCAAAGCTGTCCTGTAAAGGTAGAAAAGCCTCCACACACAATGTCCTTCTCTACCAGGGGCTCTTCTCTTCTCTGTACGCTGAAGGGACAGTGAGATAATCAGAGCTGCCGATATGAGGCAAACAGGGCTCCAGTCAATGCATTTTTAATGTTTGAATACATGTGAACATATCTTCTCTCTTGCTGTGCATATAACATGCTGGTAGAAATGGAGTAAAACAGACTTAATATTAGCCTTGTTGAAATCCTCGGTGAAATGCATCTGATTGACTGTCTGTAGCTGAGTGCTGGAAAGTTCTTTTATCGCCTGCTGGAGCGGGGACAATTTTCTGGGAAAAAAGTGCTGCTTTTAACCCTCCTTATGTTAAACTTGCATTTCACATATTCCCTTCAAGAAAGAAAATCTCCCACAAAAAAAACTATTTCATTCTCATCCCAAGATAAAAACTTAAGCATTTTAACCTCTCCTCCAGAGAAACAACTCCTGGGCTGACTCATTGTGCTAGATCACACTTCTCTCTTTCTCATGTTTCCATGTGCACGTATTTCTATTCTCAGGCTGTAATGAGTCACCAAAGAGAAAATATATCAGAGTACAGCCACATACGGGTGAGATGTGATGCTTTTATTTGTCCCCTTACAGTTTGATTGCATCTGTGAGATTCTTAAGAGAAGTGAAAACAGATCAAACCGTCAGTGAGCTTTGGGATTCCTCCACACCTCTAACAGCTCTTGCTTATTTGAAATGATGCACGGCAATCACCTGACTATTTGTCATTCAGGGATAACAGTGACACAGGCACAACTGCTATTTTTGGTATCGATTTGATTTATGAGATGAAACATCATCAGTTTGCCAGATATGAACCTTTAATGATTTGAACTCTGCACAAAAACAAAAATAACACATTTTAGACATCTTTTATTTTGAAACTGGGTTTCTATGGAGACCTGGAGTGTAAACGTGCCTGTCTTTAAAGCTCTTTAAGTCAACTTCCACTGTTTACATTTGCTATATAAATAAAACAGGCAGCAACACAAAAAGATTATAATGTAAAAAATATTTAACACAATGGGGCTGAATCCATTATTTAAATGCAGATATGGGCAGTCCGATTACTTTCAGATTTAAACAAAAGCAAAAAGTAATCTGATTACTTTTTTCAAGTAACAAGTAAAGTAAGGGATTACTATTGCAAAAAAGTAGTTAGATTACTGTTACTTTCCCGTAAGCACGCTGTGTTACTGCGTTACTAATTGGTGATTTTGTTTGTGAGAGCGTCTCATGACAGTGACGTACGAGTGTGTGACGCTCATGGCATCAACAGACGTGTGCAGATCAACAGTGGCTAATATGGCGGGAGAGAGAGTACGACCATGCAGCAGTCAAAGCGTGGAAGTACTGACATTACCTGTCCTTCTCTGTTAACACCACAGGAGTTATCAGAAAAGCACAAAAGTTTCAGAAAAGCAGGACTCTCCACACTTCATACACAACTTTCTACAAAGGCATCATTGAAAACATCCTGACACAAAGTTTTGCAGCTTGGTTTGGCAGCTGCAAGTCCTGCGAGAAGCGTCAACTTAATAGGATTGTTAAGACTGCCAGGAGGATTGTTGGTGCCCTCTCTCACCACTGGAGGAGATCTACAAACAGCGCTGCACACGCAGACCTATCTCCATCATCAGAGACCCCCACCACCCCTCTCGTGGCCTGTTCTCCCTCCTGCCGTCTGGCAAGAGGTACGGGAGCATCAGCTGCAGAACCACCAGGATGCTGGAGGGTTCTTTGCACAAGCCGTGAGACGGATAAATGGACTGTGCCCCCTCCCCACCCACACAGCCACCCACAGCTACACTGTAAGATCACAAGCAGACTGTGCTCCCCGCCCTACACACACACACACACACAAATGCTGTGTATAGTGTTTACAGTTTTGACAGCTTCGAGCTGCTCTCTTGGTGTGGGAGTTTGAGTTTTGCAGTGGGAAGGTGTGGTTGTGTTTATGTAGCTTTAAAGAAGGGTGATGTGTTTGGACATTGGGGGACCTGGTGGTAACGTTTGTGACATGTGTTTTAGCATTTGAGAAAAACTGTATTATTCCAGGTCTGAACAGTGAACCAATCTTCAAGTGCCTTGAAACTGCATTCTTTATAACGGCCAGCAGGGGTTCAGTCACCTGGTTGCAAAAAGAAGCCTGACTGTACAGATGTCTGAGAAATTAGTTTTCAAATTGAATTGTTAGTTTCCAGCTCAGTCACTAGTTAAACATCTTACACAATGTTAATTATGTCTCATTATAGTAAAATAAAGATAGACTTTGGGTTATTTACAAGATGCTTTATGAATGTGCAGCATCCTTCAGTTGTCATCAAAGCTAAAAGCCAGTAAAATGTATATTATGGTGGCCATGTGTATCTTTAATAGATTCTCTATGGATAAACTAAAGTGCGCGAATATATTTTGCTGCTGCTGACTCTCTGCTGTAGTTTAAAATTGCAGCATTATTGACGTTACATGAGGCCTCTGTTTGTTTCTTGGGCCTACTGTGGAGAATAATGAGCGGCTCAGGCTTTTGATCAGTCAAAGACTTTTATTCCCGGCCTTGATCTTTCCTAAAGGCAAAATTATATTTCTTTTTCATTCCTTCATTCTCAGCATACATAAAGTTTGATTCATATATTTTGGGCGCACATTTTCTTGCTGTTTAAACCATGTTCAGGCTATTGTGCCGACTACTAGCTTTAATTTGAGGACGTTCGCATCAAACCTGGATGAAGGGTTTACGAACTTCCACTCTGTAATTCAGGTAAGCAAAGTTTAGCAATAACAAGGAGCATTAACCCTTTCATGCATTAATTATGAAAACCTCAATCGGGAAGTATTTTTATTCATCTTTAGGCATGAAAAAATCATTTTTTAACTTATACACATGTACTTTTTTCATTTTTTTTAAACATGGCAGGGTATGGAGTGACACATCAGTGTCCACTGTAGTGGTTTATGTCCAAGTGTACCATCAACACTGACACAAATACAAGAAAACAGCCTTGGAAGAAGACACCACTGGGAGATGATCACAGGATCTTTTCTATCAGGGCACATAGTGAGACGCTGCTCCAGTCTCAGGAGGAGGCTTTTTGGAGCTGAGTCAGGAACATGTGGTATAAAAATCTGTCAAATCGAACATGTGGGGCTGCCTGGTGAGCTGCTGTACATGATATTAATATTATGTAGAAGATGCAGAGCTTTACTCCTGACAGACTGAATTTACCAAACATCATCTACAAACCACCATGAAAAGAAGCTCTGCAAGATCTTTTAATTACAGCTTCAACATAAATCCATCCACTAACCTAAAACCGATGACAGTTAACGTGTGATAAACAATTACACAACTGTCGCTGAAAATTTCACTATTACTTGAAATAATTTCTTAACATATCGGATCTTAGAAATCCCTCTGAACATAATATACATGATCGATATTTTGCCAAAACTAAATAAATGAATAACAATTCACCCCATGCATTAAGCTCTAATCCTGTGTTGTCAGATGTTAATGCTAAATGCAGTTTCTGTAAGATACAATTAGGCGTGCAGAAGAAACAGTGTGAATTGGATGCTTCAGCAGCAAACTCTGAATAAACTACAGCATGTATGCAGGAAACTTAAGAGAAACAGCAGCATTTTCTACTGTTTCTCATTAACAATACAGCAGCCTCCCCAAGTGACACAGAGTGTTTACTTGGTTCAAAAGAAAATGTGACAGCCAGGGATGATGCAGCCCTGATCTGCCTCCGAGTGGATATATTTACCCAGCCAGGAGCAGTGCTGGAGACGAACAATAATGCTGGACTAGCTCGTGGATGTGAAGAAGGAGCAATAGAAACTGATACAGGGTTGTTCCCCATTCATTCTTGTAAAAGTTCCTCCTTGGGCACTTACTGTATGCCAAAATAACTTCCTCAAGCTTCACTTGGCAACAGTGGGAAGTAAAAACTCAGCTGCAACCGGTTGGGGGTGAGCGGAGATTTCTAAGTATTCTTGTCAAGTGAACTGCAGTGAAATATATAAGGTCACACCACTGACCTTAGTTTTCTGGCAACCAACAAAGATTTAGTTTCTCTATTTTATTTAGGTCACTAACATTTTCCGACTTCAGGTTGAATCTTCGTCCGTGCAGATTTTCCAAGTCAGAATGGACTTTTCCTGTTTTACCACCAGATGCGTTCTGAAGGCGAACTGGCTGACAGCCTTCCTGTTTGAAACATCCAAACGCAGATGGCATTTTACAGCTTTTCATTTTCCATTGATTATGTGAAGAGTTATTTTAGGGCCATGATTCTGTGCTTGGAGAACCTTATATAGGCCTAAGGTCACAGACAGGAGTTCACAGTGGACGTACAGAGGTGAGGAGTCTAGGCAGCAGCATTCAGCCAAGGTTCTCAGGTCTTGTCAGTTTTAGACTTTAAAACCACTTGGTTCAAGTTCCTGAAAGTTTTGGCATTTGAAAAATAGCATCCATCTATCGCTATCCATTGATCGACTGATGGGAGGAAGAGACGAGTCAAACCAGACCTACATTAAGTGTGAGAAAATGGATGGATAGTGACAACCCAGAGGTTTGTCTGCTTTGTAGAACATGTTTGAAGAGGTTATGCCAATTTACTGCATCCAGTTTTAAATGGCATGCTAATTTTTTGGTTAGAATTACTCTAAAACATATCAAATCAATAATTGTGCTTCTAAGGATACATGATTTATTAAGATGCACGTGACACTTCCTCTCCTGTCTCCATCCGCTCAAGAAATGTTTAGATCTAATGAGCAGATTGGTGCATCTGTCAAGTATGCAGCTCAGGGAAACCAAAAGCCATTACTCAGCTTGTCCTACCTGTTTGATTTCTGCTGATGGCTGGGAAACCAAATACAGATTGACTTTCCCTTTACTGTGTCACGCATATTTTTCAAATTAAGGTGGTGCATTCTCAGCCCGCCTGAACATGTTTCACCTCGGTCAGAACCACTGACAGAAAACTTTACACCTTACTGAAATATTAGTAATAAGGCTGGTACTATTGTTTTAAAGTGTTTGCCAGAAGGCAACATTGAAACACTATGTTTCTACTAGTTGTTTACTGGTTTATCTGTTTTATATGGACCTATAATTTTAAGTTTCCAGTTCAATATTTTATTCTTCCATAGTGCGAGAACAGCGCTGCATGATTGACAGTTCAAAATAATTTAATTTATCTCACACTGTTATCTGTCTTGTTTATCTTAAATAACTTGTGGTAAATATAAATAACTCCTCCCTCTTAGCCCTGCCCTCCCTTTAAGGCCGCTTTCTTCTGATTGGTTGCCCCTCACAAACACAAGGTTTGAGCCACACTGAGTGGCAATTGCATGTCCCTTCCTATGAGATTCTGCTGCATTTCGAGATTTTATTTGTTGCAGTAATTTTGTACGATGCCGCTATTCCGTCAGAAAACCTGATGATCCAACACATCAACATGTCCACTGGCATTGGCCTTATTTTGCTTTTTGGCTTTTGCTCACTCGTTTGGTTCAGGCTTGGAATAACTACGTGGTTACGTTTTGGATGGGATTGTGGGATCAAGAATTACGCTGACCCTGTGTGATTAAATGCAAAGTTGAGGCCCCGATTTATGATGAGTTGGGACTGAAAGGCCATCCTCCTACAACCATAACTGATGACGCTGGAAATGTATCTCATTAAGACACCAGCAGCTTTAGTAAACAGTATTTGATGCCCTGGTCTTAACACATCTCACAGCCGTTATACTCAATCCAGATCTGCTTACCGAGGAGGCCACTCAAGGCCACTGAAATCACTGTTTCATTAGACAAGTTAGACTTGCCATGAAGTATTATCTCGGTAGAAGTGGCCATTAAGAGAATGACTGTGGCCATCGAGGGATGCGAGCCATCAGTGACAATGCTTATTATGCATTCAAGCTATGATTGTTGGTATTGAGCGTGCCAAGGAAACATTCCCACAGAATTGCACCACCAGCAGAAGTCTGGATGCCTCACATATGGCACGTCGTCTCTGTGGCTTTATTCTGATTCTGACCAACAGTCTGAAACCTCAGGAGACGCGAAGATTCATCAGCTCAATCTTTCACAGTCCAGTTTTCAACATTCAACAAGCTTTTCTGTCCAGCAAAGTTGTAAAACTACAATTATGCCCAGAATCCCCATCCACAGATTTAACATTGTATAAAGAAAAGAAATGGGAAAAAAGTAATTATCAGTCCTGAGGGATGCCACCTAACTGAAACACAATAAATCACACAAGTGTTCCAGATTCGACACTTCAGCTTTTCAGTTCGTTAGAAAACACTATTTGGACATAAATCCTGTTTACTGTGGAGTGTTGATTTTCTCTTTAGGCTCCCAGCAGGCTCTGAAGCTGTCAATACCATCGACAAGGAGACAAATGGCCCTGTGCTCTGGACTCTAACAGCACCGCAGTGTCTGTTAAAATACCTGCTGTCTGCTTCGGTCCACAGAGCTCCTGAATCAGGTTTATTATGGGAGTGCTGTGTTATTTGCACTGCTGGCAGGTACGGCACTCACAGCAGAGACTGCAAAGACATCCTGACAGAAAGTATGAAGATAAGCTCTGACTGTCTTTCTAATTAAAGCAAAATGGATCTGCAAGAAGGTTTAAAAAACATATCAAGCGGTGATCAGCTGACAGAGATTATGGTTTTAACATGGATAACTGCCAGTTTATTCCTCAGACTGGACTTCATGCTTTAGGACTGTTTTCTTTACTACAGTGGATGCAAAAGTATTCGGGCCCCTTGAACTTTTCCACTTTTTGTCACATTACAGCCACAAACATGAATCAATTTTATTGGAATTCCAGGTGAAAGACCAACACAAAGTGGTGCACACGTGAGAAGTGGAACGAAAATCATACATGATTCCAAACATTTTTTACAAATAAATAACTGCAAAGTGGGGTGTGCGTAATTATTCAGCCCCTTTGGTCTGAGTGCAGTCAGTTGCCATAGACGATTGCCTGATGAGTGCTAATGACTAAATAGAGTGCACCTGTGTGTAATCTAATGTCAGTACAATACAGCTGCTCTGTGACGGCCTCAGAGGTTGTCTAAGAGAATATTGGGAGCAACAACACCATGAAGTCCAAAGAACACAGCAGACAGGTCAGGGATAAAGTTACTGAGAAATTTAAAGCAGGCTTAGGCTACAAAAAGATTTCCCAAGCCTTGAACATCCCACGGAGCACTGTTCAAGCCATCATTCAGAAATGGAAGGAGTATGGCACAACTGTAAACCTACCAAGACAAGGCCGTCCACCTAAACTCACAGGCCGAACAAGGAGAGCGCTGATCAGAAATGCAGCCAAGAGCCCCATGGTGGCTCTGGACGAGCTGCAGAGATCTACAGCTCAGGTGGGGGAATCTGTCCATAGGACAACTATTAGTGGTGCACTGCACAAAGTTGGCCTTTATGGAAGAGCGGCAAGAAGAAAGCCATTGTTAACAGAAAACCAGAAGAAGTCCCTTTTGTAGTTTGCCACAAGCCATGTTGGGACACCGCAAACATGTGGAAGAAGCTGCTCTGGTCAGATGAGACCAAAATGGAACTTTTTGGCCAAAATGCAAAACGCCACGTGTGGAAAACTAACACTGCACATCACTCTGAACACACCATCCCCACTGTCAGATATGGTGGTGGCAGCATCATGCTCTGGGGGGGCTTCTCTTCAGCAGGGACAGGGAAGCTGGTCAGAGTTGATGGGAAGATGGATGGAACCAAATGGGAAGATGGATGGAGCAGCAAAGTGTTGTGGAGTTGAGTTTAATTCTCCAGGCCTTTTGAAGGTCTTTCAAGGTTTTTACTGAAAAAGGAGAAAAGTCTGAGGTATCTCTAATTACACAAGAACTGGACTGAATATCAATGGTAACTGAATTAATGGATGGATGAATCCAAAATTAAAGTTTTTGGATCAAATTGGCAATACCTCTGGATTGGCAGACTGGGGTGATGGTTCCCATCTTTAAGAAGGGGGACCAACTATAGGGGGATCACACCTCAGCCTCCCCGGGAAAGTCTGCCAGTGCTGGAAAAGAGAGTCCATCTGAGTCGAACCTCAGATAGAGGAGGAACACTGGACCAGCTCTTTATCCTCTCAGGGATACTCGAGGGTGCACGGAGTTTGCCAAACCAGTCTACATGTGCTTTGCAGACTTGGAGAAGGCATTCAAGCGTATGATTTTGATTCCCAGTGCAACAGGCAGCCAACAAAGAAATTACAAGAGCGATTCCTAAGCAAGATCTGTTAAAAGTAAAGGTCCTCCTATCAAATATGACTCACCAAGGTTGTTACAATTGTACAAATTTGCACATATTTCCCATTTTACTGGAAAAATATGAAGAAATAAGGGGTGGCTCAAGATTTTTGCACAGCACTGTACCTCAGCGAGGATCATAAAAAACCCACCAAGCACACATTTTCTCTTCTTTTTTTCTCCTCTCACTAAAACGTGAGCACTCTGACTGCATGACTCACTACATTATCCTCCTCTAATGTCTTCCATGGAGCAGCAAATTAGCTGACTGTGATGCTGCTTGTTCTCTCTCACTGCAGCTTTCTAATAATCAAGCCAATTCAGAGCATCTGAATATCTAAAAATCAAAAATGTGTGTCTTGAGCAACGGTCGCATCCACCTCAATAACAATATATAAATTTTCTGATTATTTTTTTTCACTGAACAATGAAGAGAAAATCCTGCATTATGATTTAGAATATTAGTAAAGCAGTCAGTTGTACCTATGAGCCCTCGTGAGCCTTTAAGATCACACCAAACAGTTTATAAGATTCTGAGCATCAAATTTGTAAGCTATGCATTTGTGATCTACAAATCACAAACTGATCTAAGAGGCATAGCAACGTCTCTTCATGTAAGACAGCACAAATTGAGCAAAGCATTAGTTCAGGCAGGCCACAAAGTCATTGCCAGCTGCAGTCCTGCAAGATGAAGACTGTCCACTGTTTGAGACGCCTTTTTGCAGCAAGCTACTGTGAAACCCACCTCCACTATTTTCTTTTTGTGCTGTCACTGATGCCTGCTCTGTGCTGCAACAGTATAAATGCAATGGTGGTGAGGAACAGGCCAGTGTCACCAAATATAATTCACTGCAGGTGGAAATAACCAAATTAACCTGACTAAATCAGTGATGTACAAAACAGAAGAGAGATAATCAAGGACTAAACACTCTCCTTTCTGAAAGCAGGTCTTCCATTATTGCAACATCAGCGACCTTGGCTTCCTGTTTTTAGCTAGCACCTTTAAAGGATCATTAATGTTGTATTGTTCAAAAAATTCATGGAAAGTTCACAGTCTGGTCGAGAGCTGTGAAACCAGCAGGAAAGCCACACATAGACTTGGAAATAAGGTCAAAGTTCCATACCAAAGTAAGGTTTTATTACTAGACACAGCATACGCTTTACCTGTCCTCACTGCCTTACCTCTGAAAAACCAGCAGTTTCTGATGCAATGGCAAATATATATGAAATTTCATCGAGAGATCAACACGACTATACTTCACAGATACTTAACAAACCTCTGGGTGAATCCAGAACAACCTGCTGTCAGTCAGTTTCTATAACTGTAACTTTGTTTCCTTTAAAAATGTTACAATGTTTTCCCATCAATCCCAGTTTTTCTTTATCTTCTTCTGCAGATGAAGGAACAACAGAATATCGAGTTTTTTGACAGGATGCTCTTGAATAAAAACAGACATGATAATGATTGAAGTAAGTCAGAGCATTAATGATGAGGCGTGGCGTGGGTTGCATAGCAGCTTGCACAGTGCAACAGGGTAAGAAAATTAAACGCTGGACCCTTTCTTCCAAAAGAGTTGACATATACAGCTCAATTTTGACCTTTTTAGCAATTCAAAGGTGAGGTAGGCTAGCTGTACTGGTCAGTCACCATTTCCATGTTTAAAAGTGTGAGAGAGAACAAAAGAAATCAGGATGCATGTGCAGTTTACCCAGCAGAGACATTACTCAAAAATGGGGGATTTTATACATTCTCTGCAGGTACTTATTAGTGGCAGAGAGAGCAAAATACACACCGCTGTGTTTCATTGTCTCTTTCAGGGTCTCAAATCAATAAACCTGAAGGTCCAGTCAGAGTAAGATTGATTCTTCCAGAGTGCTACAGAGGTTCAGCTCAGGATGAAAAGTGTGGCACAGAAACCATCGTACTGGAGGACGGCTGCTGCCACCGAAACACAATGACAGGAAAATACTGCAGCTAGACATGTGAACAGTGTGTGTGTGTGTGTGTGTGTGTGTCTGCGTGCATGTGTGCGTGCGTGCATGTGTGCGTGCGTGTTTGTATGAGAAAGAGAGACGGTGATGAATGTGTGTGCTAGCCACCCTGCAGGGTAATTCATTTCTCAACCTGAACAACACTTAATGTCAGACTGAACAGGATTAATAGAGGACCACAGCCAAGACAAATACACACACACACACACACACACACACACACACACACACACACACACACACACATTCCCGAACAGAGCGACTTTGGCCTCACTATTTCATCTGAAATCAAATTTTCCATGGTTTTGCAGGAAGTGATGTCATTGGGTGTTGAGCAGTAAGCCCTGATACCACAGTGACATCATCTCTGGAGGACCAATGAGATCACACACTGACCTTCAGGCATTACTGACCTTTGAGTACTCAAAGGTTTTAATTTGATGACAAAATGCAGAAACACTGAGGGCGAACTGAGAAGGTCACTTCCCTCAAACAATTAAATCAAACAACATTAAAGCTGTTTCCATTCCAGCTAGGTAAAGATGGAAGGGTTTTACTTATTTATTTTTTCCCACTGTATGATCTCTAAAATTATTTATTTATTTACTGAATTCCCAAATTTTCTCAGAGATCATGGTAGCTGTAAAAACTGAACTTTTTAACAAACAAGCACAGATTTGGTGTCTGTGTTTGGAAATGAAAAATAAAAGAAATAAATAAAATACTTAACTTTTAGTCAAATTAAATCAAAGATAAACAGGAAACTATTTTATTGGGTTTTCTTTAGAAATAAATGACGTTTTTAGTCTTATCATTCAAAGCAACCCTCGAAGCTAAAAAAAGAAAGTAATTTAGAACAATGTTAAAATATTCAACTGTCCAGTAAAAACAAACATGTTTACAGCCTGATACAAAATAAAATGGTCTTTATAGCTGTATGCCTTTAACTGTGTGGTAAAAGATTTAAAAAATCTTTTTAGAGCTTAAAATTATCCATATTTTTTTTTATTGCCTGCTCTATTAAACACGACATTGAAGGCTATCATGGAGGCTTCCATTGCTCACATGCTAAAGGAGTTTTATCATACAGCACTGTAATTTATCTACATCACACATGCTGGCCAAGGTTGTCAGTAAGAGAAAACACATCTGCTACAGTGCTAAACCAGAACCCTTTTTCATTCGCTAATGCTAGATCTGTTTCCACACAAGTGCTGATGGTAACTGATCTCAGAACAGTCGATGCAGAGCCAGTGGCAGATTAACTAGTACACTAGCCTACCCTCAGTTTCCAATTAAACAGCAGGAGTTTAACCAACAACCAAAAGGAGGCCTCAGGACACAGACACACCCATGAAAACAACAGATGCTTTAGCGTTGAGTGGAATCAAAGGCAAGCGGAGTTCACCCTGCTTCCAGCACAATAACCAACTGCAGCCACACGGTGTCCGTAACCTTAGTAAGGCTGGAGCAAACAGGCAATGAGAGAAGATTATGGGACAGAATTCGGTTTGCGATGCTTTCACTTTGATTTGTCTCCCCAATGTGATGTTTGTATTGTATGTACGGTCGGCAAGATCTGTCATCTCGGTTGTTGGCAAAAGACCTGCAACTGACAAATAAAGGCCATCTCATCTCATCTCATTTTAATTGATAGCTATAATTAGATTTCACTGGAAAAACACTACTTGCCTTGCTTCCCCTGACAGACAACCACTGACGTTACATCATGTTACCTCTGTCTTTTATATAGACTCTATGCAGCTGTCATCATCTTTCCATACAGTAAAAATCAATCACAGTTTCTCATGAACAGTCCTCACACTCAGGTTTAGCTGTCTGAATGCTGTCTGAAAAAAAGCTGTATAACAGTTGAGTGGTCTTTGATCCGATACTTCAGTATCTTTGTCCAGACTGCATTACTAGGTACAAGCCATGAGAGTGAATGGAGGCCTTTATCAAACTGACTGAGTCGCACCTACACCTCAGTATAGAGGTCCTGAAGATGTGGCAGTGATTTCCTCAGCAGTGTGAACTGCCCTGCTCAGTTTATGTCTTTCCTCTGTCACAGTGTTTCAGAAACAGGACTAGATACAGTGAGTGAAAATCTGCTCAGTGGTGTTTCTGTAAAATATGGTAAAAGAGGGGAGGTCCACTTTCCTCAGCCTGCAGAGGGAGCGAAGGTGTTGTTGGGTCTTCACTCCATAAGTGAGTAAGTCACGAGTCAGAGTGAGGTGAAACAGGGTGGGTCCAGATCAGTTGGGAGGTATGACTTGATGCATGACCAGCTTCTTAAAGCATTTCATGACTGTGGGGGTCAAGGCCAACAGCTGTTCATAGAGACTTGATTTCAGGTCTTGAGTCAGATGTACTATGGTGGTGCTTTTAAAACAGAATGGCGATCTGGCTTGGCTGGAGGAGATACTGAGCATGTCCATGAAGGCATCCTGCTTTTCTACACAGCTCTTAAGCACACAACCTGGGATGTGATCTGGACCTTGCAGGCTGCTAGGAGGCAGTGCTTATCTTTGTAGTGCTCTGTTGTCTGCGTGTGCCTCATGTCTTTGGTGTTGGTGATTGGACAACGTTTTTCCCATGAGGCTTTTTAGACTCCCTGATTTCTCTTTTTAGGTTGTTTCTTGCTGTCTTATATCACCAGCTGTAAACGCAGCATCACAGAGCCTCAACAAGGAGCAGATCTCAGTTAGCCAAGGTGTATTGGTGGAATGCAGCTTGACAGATTTAATAACAGTCACGTCATCATTGCATTTTTTAATAAATCCAATCACACCCTCAATATATGGCTCAAGGTCTACACAGTCCCCAGTTGTTACTGTCTTTTTTGAAAATGCACCACTGTGTGCACTCAAAGCTGTCCTGTAAAGGTAGAAAAGCCTCCACACACAATGTCCTTCTCTACCAGGGGCTCTTCTCTTCTCTGTACGCTGAAGGGACAGTGAGATAATCAGAGCTGCCGATATGAGGCAAACAGGGCTCCAGTCAATGCATTTTTAATGTTTGAATACATGTGAACATATCTTCTCTCTTGCTGTGCATATAACATGCTGGTAGAAATGGAGTAAAACAGACTTAATATTAGCCTTGTTGAAATCCTCGGTGAAATGCATCTGATTGACTGTCTGTAGCTGAGTGCTGGAAAGTTCTTTTATCGCCTGCTGGAGCGGGGACAATTTTCTGGGAAAAAAGTGCTGCTTTTAACCCTCCTTATGTTAAACTTGCATTTCACATATTCCCTTCAAGAAAGAAAATCTCCCACAAAAAAAACTATTTCATTCTCATCCCAAGATAAAAACTTAAGCATTTTAACCTCTCCTCCAGAGAAACAACTCCTGGGCTGACTCATTGTGCTAGATCACACTTCTCTCTTTCTCATGTTTCCATGTGCACGTATTTCTATTCTCAGGCTGTAATGAGTCACCAAAGAGAAAATATATCAGAGTACAGCCACATACGGGTGAGATGTGATGCTTTTATTTGTCCCCTTACAGTTTGATTGCATCTGTGAGATTCTTAAGAGAAGTGAAAACAGATCAAACCGTCAGTGAGCTTTGGGATTCCTCCACACCTCTAACAGCTCTTGCTTATTTGAAATGATGCACGGCAATCACCTGACTATTTGTCATTCAGGGATAACAGTGACACAGGCACAACTGCTATTTTTGGTATCGATTTGATTTATGAGATGAAACATCATCAGTTTGCCAGATATGAACCTTTAATGATTTGAACTCTGCACAAAAACAAAAATAACACATTTTAGACATCTTTTATTTTGAAACTGGGTTTCTATGGAGACCTGGAGTGTAAACGTGCCTGTCTTTAAAGCTCTTTAAGTCAACTTCCACTGTTTACATTTGCTATATAAATAAAACAGGCAGCAACACAAAAAGATTATAATGTAAAAAATATTTAACACAATGGGGCTGAATCCATTATTTAAATGCAGATATGGGCAGTCCGATTACTTTCAGATTTAAACAAAACAAAAGTAATCTGATTACTTTTTTCAAGTAACAAGTAAAGTAAGGGATTACTATTGCAAAAAAGTAGTTAGATTACTGCTACTTTCCCGTAAGCACGCTGTGTTACTGCGTTACTAATTGGTGATTTTGTTTGTGAGAGCGTCTCATGACAGTGACGTACGAGTGTGTGACGCTCATGGCATCAACAGACGTGTGCAGATCAACAGTGGCTAATATGGCGGGAGAGAGAGTACGACCATGCAGCAGTCAAAGCGTGGAAGTACTGACATTACCTGTCCTTCTCTGTTAACACCACAGGAGTTATCAGAAAAGCACAAAAGTTTCAGAAAAGCAGGACTCTCCACACTTCATACACAACTTTCTACAAAGGCAACATTGAAAACATCCTGACACAAAGTTTTGCAGCTTGGTTTGGCAGCTGCAAGTCCTGCGAGAAGCGTCAACTTAATAGGACTGCCAGGAGGATTGTTGGTGCCCTCTCTCACCACTGGAGGAGATCTACAAACAGCGCTGCACACGCAGACCTATCTCCATCATCAGAGACCCCCACCACCCCTCTCGTGGCCTGTTCTCCCTCCTGCCGTCTGGCAAGAGGTACGGGAGCATCAGCTGCAGAACCACCAGGATGCTGGAGGGTTCTTTGCACAAGCCGTGAGACGGATAAATGGACTGTGCCCCCTCCCCACCCACACAGCCACCCACACAGCTACACTGTAAGATCAACAAGCAGACTGTGCTGCCCCTGTCCACACACACACACACACACACACACACACACACACACACACACACACACAATACACTCCCCAGATACACACACTACCTAATTTAACCATCCCCTTCTGTGAAAGGACTGCTGCTGTCTACCTGAACGAACGTGACTGGAATTTGTTTTAGATTTGATGCTATTTATGTCTTTTTTTGCTACTCTTTTTAAAACTTATTCTTTTTAAACTGTATTGCTTATTGCACTGTAGAGGCAGGTGAGAAACAGTATTTCGTTTCCGACTGGGTAACACCATAAACTTCTTGAGTCTTGAGTCTACTTTAAGGCTGTAAAAGAACCTTTTCCGTAAGTATTTAGTCCGTAAAAAGTGACAAAAACATTAGCGTCCACTGTGCACTCTACGTGGGAAGAAACCCTCTTTCTAGAGCGAAAAATGTAATTTCAAATCAGAGCAAACACCAAGCAAGTCGCCGGAATGTGAAATTCACAGAGAAACGCCCACTGACATGACCACTGCAGCACCGGGCAAACCTCCCCCGCCCCACTCCTGCTAGACAGGTGAAAATAGATTTAAGAGCGACAGGAATCTTTGATTGTATTTATTATTTCATCTGCTTGACAGAGTGAGTGTAATCACAAAACATTATTTTATTTTATGTGCTGGAATATGCAGAAAACAGGTTTAAATGTTAAAGAATTTCTTCCAGTCAAAGAGTTGCATATAATTAAATTTTTTGCGTAATTCAAAGTGAAAAGAGTAAAACTAATAAAACAGTTTTTCATTTGATTCAATTGTATATGATGGATTATGCAGAAAAAGTAGAATTGGGCTGAAAGGTCTCTCGCTTTATTACGTATTCAGGTTGTGTATTATGTTTTTTAAAAAGGAAGTAATAAAGTAACAAATTGCTTATGAAAATAAGTAATCAGTAAAGTAACAGGATTACTTTCCTGGAGAAGTAATCAGTAATTAGTTACCAATTACTTTTTTCAGCAACCATGGCGCTGGGGGTTGGGAAGCACATCTGTAACCGGAAGGTCGCCGGTTCGATCCCCGGGTTCTCTGTCCTGGTCGTTGTGTCCTTGGGCAAGACACTTCACCTGCCACCTACTGGTGTTGGCCAGAGGGGCCGATGGCGCGATATGGCAGCCTCGCTTCTGTCAGTCTGCCCCAGGGCAGCTGTGGCTACACCTGTAGCTGCCTCCACCAGTGTGTGAATGTGAGAGTGAATGAACAGTGGAATTGTAAAGCACTATATAAATGCAATCCATTATTATTATTATTATTCAAGTAACTTGACCAACACTATTTAAATGTCTGAAAATAATTTATAGGTAATCAGTCTGTATGACTTCCTCTGCTATGCTATATGGTTGTCTAAACAAAGAGAACTGTCCCATATGGAAAAGAAATAGAAAAAACGACTTGCATAAGATGTGGCCAACTTCATATAGTGAATCATATCAGGCTGATATGATTCACTCATGAAAGTGGCCACTTTCATATATTGTTATAGGAAGTATCCAAAGGATACAAGTTTCATTTATATGATTTTTCAAGGGATCTTATATCTGTTTTCACTCTTGTATGCTTTTCATTCAAGTTTCACACCAGACAGACACAAACTTTATAAGATTTATATTAATCTTTTCCATATCGGGTGACCAAGCAGATGATTCTAATCACACTGATAAATGTGGCCATCTTCACATGATGGTTCGCTTTATGGACATGCAGAATCTAAAAGTAAGAAATGCATGAACTAATAAAACTAATGGATGGAAACATAATTCATGCTGCTGTCTGCCTGGAGCAGATATTCTACCTTTCTTTCAGACAATGAAGAAGAAGCTGAGAAACATCATTAAAACCCAGCACCTTCTCCTGGGTGGAGGAATTTGACTGACTGTCTATGAGAAACTCTTCCAGTATATTCCTGCCCTACGCAAATGTTCACATCACAGCTGCATCTTCAACCCTAAAGTGTCTGAAAAGTAAAACATGAATTGCTCATTTTTAAGTAAGGAAAGTAAAAGGAGGCCGTTGCTCAGAAAGCCTTGTTAATGCGACGTCTGCACAAAGAGTCCTAACTGGCCGCTCTGATGTGTGCAGTTTTATTTGGGTGTAATTTGTGATTTAATTACAGTAAACATGGTATGAAGGGTTGCTGTGATTTAATGCTGGGGGTTCGTGAAATGCCAAAAAGCTTTTAGTATAAAGCAGCTGTGGACGTCAGCCTTTAACAGCTCTGTGTGACACCAAGCCTTTTTGGAAAAGTAGTGGAAGTTGAAAATGTGTTGAGCAAATTAAAGCAGACAGGAGAGCTGCAGCCCACAGGCTCACTGTGCATGTAGGTACTGCCAAGTGTCATATTTTTATCATGTAGTCGTACTTATTTTTTGAAGTGGAGCCCATAAAATCAAGCCAATCAGCTAACAGCAGCTCCTGTTTGTAACATACCTGTGGATGCACAGACAGCCCTCAGTGAAGCTAAAGAAACCCTTAAAATGTGTGAATGAGTTCTTGTTTTATACTCTCTGCAATGAACCGTGAGTTAAATTCCCTGAATATTTTATTCCCCATCTCTTCTACTAATCCTGCACAACCACACTGCCTCTAATGAATGAATCAAACACACAGAAAACTCTCCTGAACAAAGCACACAGTGATGATCCGTTTTTGACCACTCAAGCCTCTTGTTGAACTACCTGCATAATTAAGAACTGAACTTTTTTCAGCCAGACCAAAGCACCTATTATGGGATGCAATAAAGGTTCAAATTTGTTCCAGTTGGCCTGTTGTGAAGCCCACCTTTAAAATCACACAGCATCTGCTTGAGCACCAGTTTTTAAGGAAGTACCTTTTCCCCTCTATGTATAATGCAGTTACGCACACACAACACAACAACACTGGAAACACAAGCAGACTTTTAAGAATGTAACAAATGTGCACACAGCTAAAGATCTAACCCCGTGTCTTTAACTCGCTATTCTCACATTATTCTCAGTGTAAAATAATATAGTTTGTCAGATGTCACTTGGGGCTTGATGCCAACATCTTGATGTACCGCCTTTGGAGGTGCACAGGTACAGCTGGTACAAGTCGAGCACGGCTTAAATTTTTCACACCGTGTGTGTTAATAAAGTCGACGGTTCTCTGGTGAATTCAAATTCAAAGGGAAAGTCTTAAGTTTTAGCCTTTCAGATACTGGTTGTGTGCATGTTTATTGAGTGGGATATCTGACTGTGTGTCATGTGTTTGTATTTTAGTGCATTCCAGCTGAAGTTGGAGGTTGGAATTTCCAAGTTCCCAGTTGGAGCAGCCCCACTACCCCGACTTAACAATCCGGGATGGCGACAGTGAACGTAAACAGCAGCAAACCTAAAACCTTTCATCTGGATTACCACTGTTGTGTATTTGTGACTCACTAAATAAACCATATGCAGAGCACTGACCATGAATGTGGTGCAGCAGAGTTTTTAATCACAGAAAAGCACCACACAGCACCGTCCGTCACTATCAGTGCATTTTAGTGCCAAAGCTGGAGAAACAAGGAAGAACAGGATTTCTGTTCCTCCTCGGCGAGGCTGAGATCACAGCCTCAGACGTAGCGACGTGTTGCTGACGTAGCCTGTATGTGCTGTGTGCTTGGCTTTAGTAACTTTGAAACGGAGACGTGCGTTTACTTATTGGAAAGAGGTCGTTTCCTTGCTTAGTGCTGCTTTGCCTTTGTTCCATCTCTCGCTGAGTGAGTCTCCTCAGAGCAGGATTCATAGTGCTGGTGTAGTTTGGTGATCAGTGAGATGTTGGGGTGGTGTTGCTTACATCTGCTTCACCAAAGCTTTTTCTCTGTCTGCACAACCACACGAGACATGTTGGGTAGCCTGGAGAACGTTTGGGGCCCATTCAGTGCATATAGATCAGAAATACATCGCTGAGGCTGTATTGCCAGAGATGCAGGAATGGCTCCGGTTTGTTAAGGAGGAACAGAAATCCAGTTTTTCTTTGCTTTTCCAACTTTAAAACCAGAACACGCTTAACTCGGGAGTGACGTCACGCTCAGCCCCGACATCCAACTTCCAAGGCAAATGAAACAGCATTACTTTATTGTGAACTGCATAAAAGTATGAAATAGTGTCTGGAGTCTGGAGTGGGTGGATGTCATGTCTCCTGCAGCTCTCCGGGCTAAAGCAAACTGAGAACTCTCCTGAAGCGTTTTCTCCTGTTGTTTGTGGCATGTGAGAGAAGACAGCTCTACAAGCAGCTGATGCGATTCTCCTGACACTGTCCGGAGGTCTGATGTGTGAAAAAAGGCCGGTGCTTTAAGGGACGCTGAACTATTTGTGGCATCTTAATGTGGGCAAAATGCTGATAAATGAACTGCATCTCAGAGTAAAATAGCTGTAAAGTAGCTGGAGAGCTGCTGTCAGATATAAACTGTTCCTGCTGCTTTCTTCCACACACGCACCAGCACACAGACGACCCCTCAACCCATCCATCAGAGGAAGCTTGTTCCTATTCAATGAGCTGCAAATTAGACTGACCCTTTCCTAGAACCCCCCCAACCCACACCGACACACACACCGACACACACAATCCGAGCATGCTCTCTGCCCTCTCGCTCTATTCGTCTTGGCTGGCTGGCTCTCTTCTTTGTTTTCACTTTGCCTCCCATCTTTAGAGGCCCTGTCATGGCCTGACACACAGACCGGCCATCGGTCAGACCACACAGACACACACACACATACGCACACACATTCACAGCAGACAGACATGGGAAACGAGGGGGAGAGGGTCATTAGCTCTACAATAGAGGCAGAAAAGGCAGCAGAACAGTTAAAGCAGACGCTGATGGATGGAGGGATGGACAGATGGGTGAAGATGGTGGGTGTACAGGGATGGAGGCACGGACGGAGGACAGGCTGGCTGGATCGATGAATGAGCAGACAGTTGGGAGTTTAGGTGGAGGAGAGGATGAATGGATGTGTCTGGATGCAAATATGCAAACATGCACTGAGAAATGTGAAAAAAATGATTATCAGTCTCTTAATAGCGATACATGCATCGTGCTTCAGTCACACTGTGAGGGGAAAATTCACGTATTGTCGAAACGCTGTGGAGGCTGTTGCACCTGTTGCATCATGTTGCCAAGACTCGTGGCACTTTGTCAAACAGTGCGAAGCGCTGCTATTATGACTGATTTATAAACAGGACTACACTGAAGCACAGTTCCTGTGAGCTCACACGTTATTTAATCAGCTTATTAGCCGTTTCCAGGTCCAGATACTTGGAAGCATTGAAAAACGACCCCACAGGCTTTTTCGAAAACCTTCGTCTACGGGTGTGCAGCACGTGAGTCATGCTAATAAAAACCCAGAGAGGCTGAGAACAACAAATAAAGTGTTTTTGGATGTTTATGTCGGGTCAGAAAAAAAACGTAGAGCCTCAAACAACGCAGGAGATGCTTGGACGTGGAAACTGAGTCAGTTTAACAACTGAGGCGTTTAAAATATTAGTGCTCAAGTTTTCAACTATATCAAATATGTTTATGCAGATGGAAACACAATCATAGCCTACTTCAAAATCAAGAATATGCTTTGGTGAAAATCATACAAAAAAAAAAAGAAAATGCTTTTCAGTGAAAATACAGAAACTTTGTTTAATCGCCTTTTGCAATCTGTCCTCGTACAACATGGAAAATGTGGCAGTGATACCCAACATTATTATCCTGTTCTTGACTGGAGGAAATCTGGAGCAGAACAGGCACAAAGAGCACTGTACTAATTAACAAGCTGATGCCTGAAACCTGTTTTGGTAAACAGAGAGCTGAACGTGATGGATCTACATTCCTGCCCAGCAAGCGATGAGTAGACTTGAGGAATCCAGGAATTCCTCTAAAATAACCTTCCATTGGCAATATTCCCATCAGATATGGGAGCCACCTGTCACCTACAAACACTGACTGATGAACGGGTATCATTAAAGTTGCAAGTGGTCCAACCCATCTCCCCAAAGAGCCAATCATCTGCTTTATAATAGCCCAACCAGATAAACAAACAAACCAATCATTTTGTTGCATCAAAGCAAGAGAACTCCTAAGGTTCCCAACAGTTTCAACCATGTGGTGGGAAGATGAGCGATAGCCCCATGAAGTCTGGACCCTAGACCCTAACTACCCGAACAATTAAAAATAACAAAGGGTCAACTGGAAACCAAGTTACACTGAACTGAAAAACCTCTTAGGTGAGAAGTGAAATGTCTCCAGAAAACCTAAAGAAGTTGAATATTTAAGAACACCTATCCACCTATGATCTGGATTACTGAGAACCTGCTACTATATACAATCAATATGCACGAATGGAACCTACAGAAAAGGCTAATAGTTGTGTGTGATGTGCCTGCATTGCTCTGCATTTTAAAACACTAGTTTTCTTTAAGAAAAGGAGAAGAAATGATGCAGTCGTCTTTCAGAGGGGTTCGCAGTTACGTACAGCATAGATGTAATGTTGATTTAAGGTTCACTAAAGTGAACTTTAGCTTGGTGGTCGAATGAATGTGAAACTGCGTGCGTGTGTTATATCAGGGCGTAGTCACCGAACATTTTTTTTCTATTCATGCGCTTTTTAATGTTCTGTTTACCATTGAAACTAGAGTTGTGGTTCTCTGCCGGTTCACTGATTAGCCTGGTCTCACTACCCTGGAATAACTCCCTCATGATGTTATCAAGATGGCTGCCAAGTGGAGCGGCTTGCCAAGAAAGATTTGGTCACTTTGGCTTTAAAAAGATGTACGTTCACGCTGCAGTGCACGCGTGAAAAGAGCTTTCACTTTGCAGCAAACGACACGATCGATGAACTGTTTGAATTGTATTACTTTCCACTCTTTCGCGGTCACACTGTGCAGCGAAACACGTCTTCTTATGCACAGACTGAGTGCATAAATCTCTGCACTCCACCTTTGGGTGGGTATATAGTGGAAAAAATTAACAGTTCAAAATCTGAAGCAGTACGAAATGGCTGATTCACTTTATAGTGACTGAGTCAAGAACTCGAACACACCCCGGGGGCATTAAAGTTCCTCATCTGCCTCCGTGAGCTGCGAGTCAGTGCTACTGCTGAAGCTCCATCTTCTCCCGTGTGCACAGATGTTACCGTCAAAGTTTTCATCAGTTTTCCAGCCTCAGAACTTCCAGCATTAACAGCAACAGTGACACTGTGGAATAAAAAAGTGTTGTGGGTATGCCGCATGTGTACTTTCAAACTTTGCTCTCCAAATTTGCCTCCAGCAGCTTTAACTTGAAAAACAAAACGGAGAAATGCTGTCGACGTCCGCTGGCTCCAAATCAGCCGTTACTAAGCAACAGCCAACAGGCTGAGGACTGTACAGCTACAGTAGCTATAACCGGAAACTGTGTGTGTGTGTGTGTGTGTGGTCAGAGACGTCCGTCCTCTTGGGGGCCGACAGCAGTGGATCGAAAAAGAGACGAGCAGGGATGTATGTTGGTAACCATAGCAACAGTGAAGTCCAATTTGTGTTTAAATAAATTCATAGCGAGTGCGGCTAATTAGCCCACAGGCAGGCTCTTCACACCAGCAGTGTCTGCTCTCACACTGTTAAACACACACAAACACAAACACACACACACACACACACACACACACACACACACACACACACACACACACACACACACACACACACACACACACACA
>NW_024582572.1:405079-447909 GCF_018398535.1 Haplochromis burtoni
ACACAAACACACACACACACACACACACACACACACACACACACACACACACACACACACACACACACACACACACACACACACACACAGTAGTGAGAGCAGGTGAGCAAAGTTAAGTGCACAGTGTTCAACGTCCTGGGGCTTATTGATAACTCCGCTCCTCTCCTGTCTCTTCATCTTCTCTTCTCCTTTAGTTTTCTGTCTCCGTCTCTCTCTTAGCACTTCTCGATTCCCAGCCTCAGTTCTTCAAAGCTGTCGCCACAACGTAAGCCACTGGGAGAGCACACATTCAGTGAAAGCTTAGGGACTTTCCCAACTTTCCTGTAAAAAGATTCTGAGATAAGCCCCTGAATTCTGGGGATGTGCACAACCCTTCAGATACCTCAGTGAGGAGGTGCAACAGTATGGATGGAACAACTCTGAGCAGTGCACCTGTGCCAATTATCCACTCATAACATCTTTCCAGTACTCCTAGCAAAGTCGTGTCCTCAAACCACAAACCAGGAATTCTCAACAACGGCCTCCACATGTCCATCAAACAAGACTCGAGGCTTCAAACTTTTGTTTTTGATAAAGCTTTTATTTAGGGATGTATCAGGTGACCCTGAACAATACTGCTAGCCGGTCTTTAAGTGATGACGTATGAACTATGGTTCTGGGTCCAAACTACTCTGTGTTTATTAAGGCTGTTGTGTTTTTAACATGTTGTAATTCTTTGTATGTTGTCCTATTTAATCTGAACAAACCCTCACTGTTGGCCTCTCTCTGTTTTTATTACTACTGTTTATTTTAAAACTCAGTTTAAAACTTTACATTGTAGTGTACGATGAAGTTCGGTCCGTTTACAGCATCCTGCCATGCGATTGCATCGGGAACCATCGGGAACCATCGGGAACCCTCACGTTCACTTTTATCGAGTGGAGAAAAGTTAGCGTTCATGCTCCAGCTTCACTGTGTTTATGTTATGCTAACATAGCTGTGTCGCTAGCAATCACGTAGCACATCGTTATATACCAGCTAGCCCAACTTCAGTTTTCTGTCTTCATTTATGTTGGACGTGACAGCAGAGCTGTACGTTTGAATTTTTCAGAAATCTCTCAGTCAGAACATGCTACATCATGCTTAGGTGGAAACTAGCGAGCTAACTTCCTGCTAACTTCTAACTCTGTTAAACTTCATAAATCCTGTTTTTGTTGATGTCTGGATGTTAAACTTAATTGTTACACCTGGTAAAGCAGCAACGCTGATGATTTTATTACAGATGAAATGATTTAGACAGTTTGTAACTCTCAGTGATGCTGCAGTGATCGTTTGACTTTGGGACCTGAAGCGGACACAGCTAATGACGTCAGACTTAAAGACGGGTAGAATCAGGCTGGTTGCTTTCCATAATGCACCGAATATTTCTTGTCTATTTCCCTGCTGTCACTCCTTTATTTGCGACTATTATTACCTGTTTTTTCTCTCTCTTCCATAGTTTGTGCTTTATCCCAACTCTCTTTGCTCCTCTGTTTCGGCTTCTTGTTCTATAAGCAATCAACTGGTCATGGTGGTTCTTGGCTCTTCCAGTGGGATCATCCTGTAAAAAGGGAGTTCTGTCTCCTCACCATCACCAGATACTTGCTCTGAGAGATCATTGTGGTTCTCTCTTTAATGTTGTAGGGCTCTTAACATATAATTTAGAATTTTGTTGTAAAGCTAAGCACCTTGTCTAACACCCACACACACTCTGCTGGATGCAACTGTGGGTCACCTCAGGACACTTTGAGATGTAAACAGGAGTAGCTGGGGCTCAAACCACCGAACCTTCTGATTGGTAGATGACCTCACCCTATCTGCTGAGCCAGAGTGACCCCAATCTATGGATGATTGCAAAACTTCCTGAGGAAACCTGGTCTTATTAGGCGCGACAGCCTCCATCACACTTCGGATGGTGTAGCTCTGGCTGAACACCAGGAAACAGAGTCGCAGTCTTTTTAATCAGGGATTTCAAAAAGTTAAATCACATGCAAAACACAAAGGTCTACACAGGAATGTGATAAATCTGATTTCCCTTCCTCCCTCTGAGGTTCATTTATTTCACCACCATTTTTCTTGTCTACCCCCCATTCCCCTTTCCCACCTCTCTCTTCTACATGATCATCTTTCTTCTGGTCTTATCTCGTCCTTGTTACTATACTTCCTTATCTGCATTCTTCTCCTCCTTTCCCCTTTGCCTCACTCTCATCTAATCATCGGTTTTCCTCCTCTTGGCCACATTTTCCTACAAATTAAAGACTAACCTCTACGCCTCACCTGAAGGTCAGAATGTCAACAGGAAGCATCCATCACTCTTTGCCCATATTTGGACGTGTATTCTCTTCATCACCTCCAGCGACGAGGCGTTCTGTCAGAGCAACATTGTTGAGTGTCAGATTGTATCTGTAGCTGATGGACACAAACACACTCACACATCCCTCCTTGGTGTGTCCTTGTCTGGTCCTAACTGTGTTTTCCCCTAAAACCGAACAGATGGGATCATCCTTTAAAAGCAAGGACGCACAAAAACTCTTAAAACAGTCATGTTCTCGAGTCACACATATGCATGTCTATGAGAGAGGGGAGATAAGAGATAACTGCAGCTCCTCCTGCGTCAGCGCTGCAGACAGCGCAGAGTTCGACTCTGCAGCATTTACATGACAACACTTAGCAGAAATCCAGAATGAACAAAATGAAGACTGAGGAGGTGAAAGCAGTAGTGCCGTACAACAAAACAAATCATTAGTCTTGAACATTAAGACCTCCTGCTTCATCTAAAATATGTTTCTGCTGTAGGTAGAATCTGCCTTCAATCGCTTCGGCCTGCAGGACAGCTGATTACTGGGAAACTAATCCTTATTACAGAAATCTTCCTCACTCACTTTCTTTAACTTGTTAGTTTGGAGAATGTTGGCCACAATTTTGTGGGAAAATGGCATCCACCTGCAGCAGGAACTATTACACAGGCCCAGCATGTACTAGAAGACAGCTCCAGCGAGCATCCATTAGGTTAAATGATTAAACTGGAACTGTTTCAGATGAATAACTAAACTACCTGAATTCTTACAGCTTCGCAGACATCACACATATTTCTATTTCCTGGTACAGCAGACTGTTGGTCATTTAAGGGGAAGCTAGCATGCTAATCAAGTCGCCCGCATCCAGAATTGAAGAAAAAACACTTAAGAGGTCAAAGCAGTAGTGCAGTAAAACAAAACAAATCATTAGTCCTGAATATAAAAGGATCCCACTTCATCTAAAACACATTTCTGCTGTCAGCAGAATCTGTCTTCAATCACCCGTGCCTGTAGGACGGCTGATTACTGGCAAACCAAACTGATTCAGCCTGCATGATTTCAGTAATGAGGATTATTTTGTACTTTTGAGAATGCTGGTCACAAAGTTTTGGAAAATTGCACCCACCTGCAGCGGGAACGAAAATACAGCTCCAGCAAAGATGTGTAAATAATTAGATTGAAAATAAATAAAAAGTAATCGAATTACCTGAAGTCTTAGTTTAAAACACATATTTGTGTTTTCTCAAACTGCTATGTTAGCTTCTTCAAACTGAAGTCCCCGGCGCTCACGTTTAGGAGATGAAAATCTATTTTTCTTAGACCACAAAACAGTCTGAGGTGATGAAACGATGAAGCAAAGAGCCGTGATCATCTGACCACTGTCTATGATCAAACAGGAGTTGAATCTCATGCGTCGGGCATAAAAACTCTGAAAGTGGAACAAAAACAGTGTAAAAGTAAAGTGAATGAATAAGGAAAATGTTTCTTTCACTAAAAATGATCTGAAACTCTTTTTTCATTGTTAACTATTAAGTGAAATCTCTGAGAAGTTAGAGCCACTGTGTAAAAGTCAAAAACTACCAAAATTTATCAATAAAATTTTACATTTCATAAAAGACTTCAGTGAATTATGGGTCTGGTCCTTATCTATACACCAATCAGGCTTGAAATTATGCCTAATATTGTGTTGGTCCCTCTTTTTCTTCCAAAACTGCCCTGACCCATCAAGGCATGGACTCCACTAAGATCCCTGGAGCTGTGCTGTGGTGTCAGCAGGCAAGGTTTCCTGTGGGCAAGGTTTCCCAGCAGAGCACTGCCCAAAGCGTCACGCTGTCTCCTCTGGCTTGCCTTCTTTCCATACTGCATCTGCTGTTGGCTGTTTTGGCAGTGGACAGGGGTCAGCATAGGCACGCTGACTGGCGTGTAGCTATGCAGCCTGCGCTGCTCTTCTATCAGAACCAGCATGAACGTCTTCAGCAGTTTGAGCTACAGCTGCTCATCTGTTGGACCACACGGACCAGCCTTCACTCCTCAGCAGTGTTGGCCAAGTTACTTTGAAAAAGTAATTAATTATAGTTATTAGTTACTTCTACAAAAAATGTAACTGAGTTAGTAACTAAGTTACAAGATTCTAAAAGTAATTAATTACTTGAAAAGTAACTACTGCGTTACTTAAAAAAAAAAGTTTAACCCTCTGAGGTCCAGATTATAATTGGCCATTTTTAACTACTTTTGATGTTCCCTCTAGTTACTTTGCCTTGTTTGGTCTCATCCTTTTCAGCACAACCTCACGTGTCTGAATCTACAGTCATGTTTTCATTTTGACAAACTGTAGTAACACAATTGATCTAAAATCAGACAAAAAAACATACAATCCAAGTTTAAAAAGTTATATTTTTACTGTAACAACCACAAACATGTTTAATGAAACATATTTCATAACTTTAAATGCAAATATAAATTGTCAATTTTAAAATCCTATGCACAAGTTTTGCAAACAACAAAGTTATCTGCAGCCATTTACCTTTGTCCTTGATTTTTTAAATAACCATTTCAAACATTACAGAACAATCAGCTGTTCTTCAAAAAGATGCCACAAATTATTTGTGCCACTCCAAAATAATAATTTCTGTCCACGATAAAGGAAACATCACAGCCTGATACCTGCAGGTCTGACAGCAGCAGGTGTGTCACTGCTGTTTCTACCTGGAGACAGCAGTCGCCTCATTGTTCTGACACACAACACAAAACCATCCACAACACACTAACTACACAAGACAACACATTAACTACACACTCCAAACACGCTAAACCTCACAAATCTCTCACATCTCAAAACTCTCTCTCTTCCTAAACAACCAAATGTCATGTTGCCATATCATTTTTTGATTGGTCGACATGGTGCATTCTTCCACCAACACAAACGGGCTGTTTTTGTTTTGTTTTATTATTTGTTGCTCATAAGCAGAGAGTGCTTGCTAGCGCTGTCCTTAGACAGTAAACATGAAACTATTGAGGAAAAACACGCGTATATATTGTTTATCATGACTCTGGTTTTACGCGGCCTATCAACACAATTGAAAAACTGGTACATGTCACCTTGTTGCTTTGTCATCTTGAAGGGGTCATGTGATTGGCTTACCACGACTACTTTATCCTTCCTCAGTCAAACAGCAGCACTCATGTGATTGTTTTGCCCCCTTAGCTCCAGGTGTTAGTGGTGCAACGGATCAAAAATCTCACGGTTTGGATCAAATCACGGCTTTAAGTCATGGATCGGCTCAATTTTTGGATCAGGAAAAAAGAAAAAAAAGACAAGATTTTACCATTTACTTATTAACTTTTTAAGTATTTTTTGCCTATTAAAAACATTCAACTCAAGACTCATTCCACGCAATTATATAAAACAAATTAAGGTGCAGCATAGGGCAGTACAGGGCTTGTATCTACCACTCCGCTGGGATGTAACGAGCGGTCACGGTCATGTAGCTTTCCGTTGACCTGGAGCTCCACCCATTTGTAGTTGGGCAACAAAAGATGCCTGGGACAGTTCAGCCATAACTTTAAACTTCTCCTGCTCATACATGCTTGGAACGATCTTGCCACTAAAGTGGACGCGCAACGTGAAATCATAGTGTGGCTCAAGCACGTTCATCACAGTTTAAACCCCTTGTTTTGCACAACAGACGACGGCCTCCCATCTGCAGCTTTTTCGAATCTTCGGATCACGTTCGTACCGAACTGTGGAGTGGGATCGGTTCGGATTTCGGATCAACCGTGATCAAAGGAGCTTGGAAAGAAAAGAGTCTGGACTTCTATAAGTTGCTTGAAGACGTTTCACCTCTCATCCGAGAAGCTTCTTCAGTTCTAAGGTCAAATGGTGGAGAGTCCCAGATATAAACCTAGTGGGAGTTTCCCCCCACAGAGGGACAAAAGGACCCCCTGATGATCCTCTAATCGCCTGAGCCAAGGTGTGAAACTGGGTGTGGGTCCCAATCAGCCAGAGTTTCGGGTGAGTTCATTGTGAAACCTGGCCCCACCTTATCATGCGAATTCCTGAGGTCAGATGGCCCAGGATGTGAGTGGGCGTTAAGGCGTCTGGGAAGGGATCTCAAAACTGGATTATAGATGGCAGAGAGTTGGTGTCGTAAACCCCCGCCTCTGTTCAAAGATGGTCGCTCACAGTGGACATAGATGGCTTCTTTCACTCCTCTTTCAAACCATCTGTCCTCTCTGTCCAAAATGTGAACATTGGCATCCTCGAAAGAGTGTCCTTTATCCTTAAGATGCAGATGGACTGCTGAGTCTTGTCCTGTGGAGGTGGCTCTTCTGTGTTGTGCCATGCGCTTGTGAAGTGGCTGTTTGGTCTCTCCAATGTAGAGGTCTGGGCATTCCTCGCTGCACTGTACAGCATACACCACATTGTTAAGTTTGTGTTTTGGCGTTTTGTCTTTCGGGTGAACCAGTTTCTGTCTGAGCGTGTTGCTGGGTCTGAAATGCACCGGGATGTCATGCTTGGAGAAAACTCTCCTGAGTTTCTCTGATACACCGGCTACATAGGGGATGACAATGTTGTTGCGTCTGTCCTTCTTATCCTCCCTCGCTGGTGTCTGGTCTTCTTTTCTGTGCCTCTTTGCTGACTTTAAGAACGCCCATTTAGGATAGCCGCACGTTTTGAGTGCTTCCTTTACATGTGTGTGTTCCTTCTTTTTTCCTTCAGGCTTAGAGGGAACATGTTCTGCCCGGTGGTGTAGGGTCCTAATTACTCCAAGTTTGTGTTCCAGAGGGTGATGGGAGTCAAAGAGGAGGTACTGGTCCGTGTGTGTGGGCTTCCGGTAAACTTCGATGTTGAGGTTGCCGTTCTCTTCAATGTGCACAGCGCAGTCCAGGAAAGGCAAACAGTCGTCCTTTGTGTCTTCCCTGGTGAACTTGATGTTTTTATCCACAGCGTTAATGTGCGCAGTGAAGGATTCCACTTCTTGTGTCTTGATTTTGACCCAGGTGTCGTCCACATATCTGTACCAGTGGCTGGGTACTCTTCCTTTGAAAGAGCCAAGAGCCTTCCTTTCCACTTCCTCCATGTAAAGGTTGGCTACAATAGGTGACACGGGGGAGCCCATGGCACAGCCATGTTTTTGTCTGTAAAAGCCTTCGTTGTATTTGAATATGTAGTGGTGAGGCAGAGGTCTAACAGTGTGCAGATCTGATCGGGTGTGAAGTTGGTCCTGTCCTCCAAGGAGCTGTCTTCTTGTAGTCGTTTTCTGACAGTCTCCACGGCCTCCGTGGTGGGTATGCAAGTGAAGAGAGAGACTACATCAAAGGACACCATGGTTTCATCTGGATCCAGGGTAAGTTTCTGGACCTTGTCGGTGAAGTCGGTGGAGTTCTTGATGTGGTGTGGGGTGTTCCCCACGAGAGGCGCAAGGATGGTAGCAAGGTGTTTAGCAATGTTATAAGTGGCTGAGTTTATGCTACTGACTATGGGTCTGAGTGGGACAGCTTCCTTGTGGATCTTAGGAAGTCCATAGATGCAGGGTATGGCATCCCCTGGGTAAAGGCGGTGATATGTAAGGCGGTCAATAATTTTGTCCTTTTCAAAGTCTTGAAGGCAAGCTATAACTTTCTTTTTGTAGCTGCTTGTGGGGTCTCGCTTTAAGGCTTCGTAGGTATTGTTGTCACTGAGGAGAGTAGTGATCTTTGTATGGTAATCTGTAGTGTTTAGGACCACGGTGCATCTTCCCTTATCAGCTGGTAAAACAGTGATGTTGTGGTCTTTGCTCAGGGAAGCGACGGCCTTCTTTTCCTGTATTGTGAGGTTGGATGGAGGGACTTTGGCACTGGAGAGCGTGGCTGAGACTTTCATCCTGATTTGCTCTGCTTCTGTCTGTGATAATTTATTAATCCGTATGGCAGATTCTGTGGCTGTGATGAGGTCCACTATGGGCAACTGTTGTGGAGAAATGGCAAAATTGAGTCCTTTGGCTAATACTCTCTTTTCAGGTTCAGTGAGAATCCTGTCTGAAAAGTTCTTAACCCATTTCTCCTGACTGACTTCAGGTGTGTTTTCTTCTCTGGGTTGTGTAGGTTCAGGATGAGGAGTGTGTGTTTTTGAAAGCAAGGTGTGAAATTTCCTGCGTTGTCTTTCTTTTCTCCACCATTTGACCTTAGAACTGAAGAAGCTTCTCGGATGAGAGGTGAAACGTCTTCAAGCAACTTAAAGAAGTCCAGACGCTTTTCTTTCCAAGCTCCTTTGACTACGATGACCTGGATGACTGAGAACCTTCACAGACAGATCAACCGTGATCCGTTGCACCACTACCAGGTGTTGTGCCATAAAGTGATTGCCGTCCGCGGGAGCGCGAGCAGCTGCTTAAAGCTGTAGCACCCAGATTACTTACAACTACTTCCGTGCAACTGATATAAGGCTGAACACAGCTTCAACCGTCTGTTTGTTGAAAAATAGTAACGTGACTGCATTTTCTTGTTAGTAACGGTTACTGAAAATAGTAACGCTGTAATTCCCATCACTGCTCCTCAGTGAGCCTTGGCTGCCCACTGAAGGCTGGGAACACCCGACAAGACAAGAAGACACGATTGTAGGTCTCTACCTGTAATACAAAGTGCCTCGAGGTGTCTGACCACGTTGTGTCTAAAGAGAGGATAGTGAGTCACTTTAGCATCCAGTGTGCCTTCAGTCCAATGACAGGAGAAAAGAAAAGGATAGGGTTAAGTTCAGGTCATCGCTAATGAAGTGAAATGACTCATGAAAAGCAAAAATATAGCTCATAAATAACAAGTCAGATGCTTTTCCATGTGGTTCGTGAGCCATTTCATGATAGCGTGCTGGGAGCAGAGGCCTCCTGATGTGAGCGTGTTGCGTGCACCAGGCCTCCAATCATCTCTGTGGCTTTATGCATGTGGCCAAGGTTGCTAGGCTAAAAGGTGCACTGCCAAAAAAACACACGCTAGGTTTCGAGCTTTCTCATTCATCTTGTGCTTAACTGTCTGCTCAGTGGACAATTAATTGCGCTACACGTGACTGTAGCAGTCTATGCAGCTGGAGCTCAGAGAAGGGCTTTTGTCTCTGCTTTAACAGCGATGCTCCGACTGAATGTCAAACAGCTCGTGAAACAACAGAAACCTGCTCTAAATAAAAGCTGCTGCAAAGTTATTGCCAGCGTTTCTACATTTTGCTGCTCTAAACAAGCTCGCCGTGTTCCTCCCCGCCTTTGTAAAGTGGAACATTTACCTGTTGTGCATGACTCCCGATGATTGAACTACTGAAAGAAAATAAGAAAGTCAAAGTTTCGCAGGAAATGAAAAAGAAGATGAACACACGCAGGACTCCGACTGTATAAACATGTGACGCAGCCAAACCACAAATCAGCTCCGGCTAACTGCCTTCAGTGGTGTGTGTGCAGCTCACCACACACACACAGATCCATCCTTTATCAGTGTTGGATTATTATTATTTTTGCCTGTCATGTTATTTTATTTTATTTTGCTCCTGTTCATTACACACTCGTCTCATACTTCTGTCTCCGTGAGGACACAAACCGACACAATCAGCCTGTGAAGCTCAAACCTGAGCTATTTACTGTAGACTCGCTCCAAGCTCGAAAGCAAGACCGAACCGCAGATCTGCTCGAGTCTGCTGCGATCCAGCAGTCGTTTTTTCTTAGAATAGATGTGCAAATGAGCCCGTGTGTGACAGAAAGTAATTAGCAGCTGTGTGGTTGGAAGCCAACAGGTCTCATTGTCAGAAACAACTTCTGGGAAACATCATCAGTGTTAATAGAGAGAGAGAGGAAGCATGTGCGTAGGAGTGTATGATCATTTCTTCCAACACACACTCTTCATGTCTCCAGCGGTGCATCGCAGCACACGTCATCAGCAGCAGCTGTTCTTCCTTCTGTGATCGTTTCAGATCAGCAGGAAGCGGTTCTACCTGACGGGCTGGGAGCAGCTTTGGAACGCTGTACTCAAACTTCAGGACCAGACCTAGCTTGCAATATAAAGTTATCTCAGTGTCAAATGATGACTTAACGGAAGAGCCCGAACTTGACAACATTCAGGAATACGGTTGGTGTAAAAGCTTTAGTGTCAGGTTGAATTATGTCCCAGGGAAGACCTGATAAAGTTTTGCTTTTGTCAATGATTGCTGAATCCTTCCACCTCATTGTTAGTCCATTTAAAAAACTCGACATTTTGCCGCGACGATTCGAAGAGCCGGACAGTAAATAAACAGCAGACAGAAATGAGGCAGGTCGAATCGTCTTGCGTTTCACACATGCGCAGGACTGGAACGTCACAACTCTGTGAAAACGACTGAAAACGATAGTGCAGACGCGGAGCGTTTTCAGACGAAAACGCCGTTTTCAAATTTATCCGGGCTAGTGGGGACGTAGCCCAAGAGGAGCACCTTGCAAGCCTTAGTGCTGGGCCTAACCTGTTACCCACCAACAAGTTCACGAAAGAGTCCAAACTTGGGCATGCAGTTTACTTTATTAGGTGTGCAGCTGGCAGAGTTGATGCAGGGAGTATGAAAAGGTTTTAGTGTAAGAGCCCAGGGAAGTATATACATCCTGCAATAATATAAATACATTCATCATTTAAATCTCCCGACAAGACAAAGATTCACTGTCATTCAGCCACATCATGACTGGATGCTGTAAAGCAGCAGAAGGCTGATGCAAATGGAGGAATGATGCGGTCTGTGTAGGCTGAAGCCAATAAACATCATCAAAGTCATCAGTTCACAAAGAGAAGGAGATAAGGCTGGTAGGCTGAGATAAACTGCAGGGAAACTGGCCCCCATTTAACAGCTTCTGACTGGGACGTGGATCTAAAGAGGAGACTTCTTACTGGCTGAACAGAAAGCATCTTGGGATGGCAGGTTATACATTGCACCATAACTAATGAAATTGTAATGTAGATTTGTTTAGTGGGACTCAAAAAATAGCAAGCAACCATATTTCACTACCAGATGCTGTGAAAGTCAACAAACTGAAGAAACCAGAGGACACACAGCCGGGGCAGCTAAATACAGCTTAAGATAGCAATGGGAGACTAGCCACCAGTTGGAACCGCGCCGCAGGCTAATTCAGCCTTCACTGCCCACTCAGGCTAATCGCTAAAATGCTTTTGACCCTAAGGGAATCAGAGGGTCTCTATCCACTATCTAATCTCTCCAGCATGCCTTGGATCTGCTGCAGGCTCCTCAGCTGTACAAACCCAAAACACCTAAGGCAGGAGGCTTTCTAGTCAAATACTCAAACTACGTTAACTTGTCTCTTCTAATGTGGAGGAATCGTCCAGATTCTCTAAAGGTAACTCCATGTTCCCTGCAGGAGAAGCACATTTCGGCTGCTTAAAAAAAATATATATAAAAAAAATCTTATCCTGTATTCAGTAGCAACAGCTTGTGGTCAAAGGTGAGGGTGGAAATGTAGATTGACCCATAAATCAAGTGGTTCACCTTCATGCTAAGCTTCCTTATTAAAGGTCTGGCAACGATACGAATGCCAAGAAACACATCAGGAGGAGAAACCGATTAGTGAGCGAGCAGCAAACCATCTGCGATGTTCTTCTCATCCACACACAGATATCTGGACTAGCACTTTATGGCCTGTATGTTCTTTCACCTGTCATCAAGCATGCCAAACATGTAACGTTAGTTACTGCTGCTGCCAGCATTTCATCATTTTACACTCAGTTCCAGCTAAAACCGAGAAGTTCGACTGAGAAAGTTTTATAAGAGTGAAAACAGAGCCGTGTGTTCACTCGCAGACAGGCCTGATATGGACAATTAAGCTCAGCTCAGAGCATATCTCATATACAGTGTGTTGTGCAGGCGTAGAGTGTAGACCCGTCTATTGCCTGTCTAGCCTGGGGCTATTGCGAGAAAGCGCTGAGAACATCAGTCACATAGTTTGTTTTGACAGGAATTCAGCCATCTGAACAATAAGGTTATTGACTCATTATCAGTTCCCGATGCATCGGCCTCCGACACGTTGCACCTCCCCGTTTTACATCCGAGATCTTTTCCTGCTGTGCGACGCCGACAACACTAACGGAAATACGCGAACAAGCCGTGACTTCATCTCGATTTGAACACTCAGGAAGCAGAAGCACAGCAGAGGCCGGGATGAAGACTAAGTGTCCTGTTTTATCAGATGGCAGCAGACACAGAGCGAACACAGCAGCATCCTCCGTTTCCGAGCTGCCCTGAGAGTGCCTGTGCATGCAGACAGCCTCCTATCAGATCTCTATCAGTTTATTGATGACTGGGAGACGCTGATCAATATTCAGAGAGGTCACCTCTATCTATCACCCCTAGCTCTCTTTTTCTCACTCTTTCCACTTGATATCATCTCTTCATCTAAATTAACTGTCTTATTTTTCACCTTTATCGGTTTTCTCTTCTTCTGTCTCTTTCTACCTCGTCTTATTTTAGCTGCCCAGTGTAAGATTTTATTATTTTATTCCCGGCATGTGCCTTCTATTACCCTTAATGTCTATTAGTTGAGGCACATGTGCGAGCACCCCCACACACACTATGTCAGTACAGACAGTACTTCAGTGTTTGCCTCCCATTAAGCAGATTCCAGTCTGATTACATCCTGGAAGACAGACAATAAAACTCTTCACTGCATCAGCTCTTTTCCTTCTGTCCTGTTTTTCATCACAGCAGCAGGACGTCAGTCGGTCGGTCCGTTTAAACACCGCACCAAAGTGAAACTGTACTTAAAAAATTGTTGAGGAGCAGTGAACTGCACATATATTTGATGGTGATTCACAAAGTATTAGACTGTAAAATACTGAAACTATAAACAGTTTGGTTTAAGATGAGGAAAAAAGCAAAACCATACATATTTCCACAGTTAGTGTCTCAGAGAATTTCCATGTAGTTATTATTATAAAGTTTGATGTTAAATCAAAGATACTGAACATGCGGGGACGGCCTGGGGGAACACCTACCACCCCTGAAGTTTAATCGCCCCTTTATTTGAGCCACTCAACAGAATGAAACATGTTTACATTTGACACATTTTATCAGCTTTGTGTCCTTGTAGTTCATTCTTTTACTTTAATGCTGCAGCTGTAATGGTACAGTCAGGTTTGGTTTGGCATTTATTTCTGATATAGTTTCCCGCTGAGCCCCGTCCCTCTTTAGGATTATTGTTGATCAGAACTGGGATGATCCTCAAAACCAGGGCATGCATCTGCACATAAACACAAAATATACATACAAGGCCTTCATTCAGTGAAAACTCACGGGACATGGGAAAATACAACACAGAGCAACTGTGATTATGGAAACCCAGTGTGTGATTCATAAGATATAGAAGCACAGAACTATGTTTATTTACAAAAAGGAAAACGGCAGACAGACAACAGACAAGGGAAACCAAACACTGACACCTCTTGTTTGGGGCTAATATCTCATAACTATTTGATATTAGTATAAAAACTAAGGGTGACCTCACATGAGTTTAGTCTACATAGTTGAACAAAGTTAAAGTTGTTGAGGAGAATGTGTAAAGTGTAAAGTGCAGAAAATCCAAGATTAATATCACATGAGCACAGAGGGTCACAGCTAAAGAGGTTAACTACTGATATGATTGGGACGAATACAGCATTTCAGAAATACTGATTCATGATCCTGTGAAGACTCTGAGGGCAGTTTGACAGTTTAAGAGTAAAGTTTGTCGACAGAACATGACAGAGTTTATCATGGAAAGACTTACAGCTGCGTTATATTGTAAAGTAAAGGAATTAATAGGATTTTGTGGTGGAAATAACTGCATGGACTCAGCAGCGGCTCTGAACATCAGCTTTAACAAATGCAGCGTCCAAACTCTAAAACACTGAAACAAAAATCCAGCCTCTGCTTTCTTTTCTTTTTGAATGTAACATATTACTGGACTAAATTCAGTAATTACACTGCATAACAAAGCTTCTTCAGTTATCTGTGCAGCAGGCAGACAGAAAGAAACAAACACAAAACAAACTTTCAATTTTCTTGCACTTGCAGTCAGCTGGTATTAGTCCGTGTGCGTGGGGAGGAAAATGATGGAGTGGAGATACAGACCTGACTTTTATTGTTACTGCACAAAAAGATACGATTACGACTGTAAAATGCATCCAGGACAGAAACAACCGCATTATGCTGCTAACGCAACAACAGCTCCTTGCAAGCACCTGCACAGACAGCATGCTAACGCTAAGCTAGCCAAGAACACACAGTTACAGCTGAGTGTCGACCGCAGCCTGAACATTAACAGGTAACAAAGACAGCGATGAGCCGCTCATCGATTGAATACACTCAGTATTTGACATGTGATCTTTGTAGTTTCTTGTGATTTATATTTCATATAGCGCCCAAACTTTTTTGGAAACATGGCTGCATAAAAACAAAAAAAGAAAAAACATCAGGATGGTAATTTAAGTGTCACTCTAGCCGTCCTCCTCCTGCAGCCTCCATGCTCTCACTCTCTGACACATAACCAAATTCCTCACATCCTCCTCCTCCTCTACACTCCTTTGTTGCTCTTACAGAAAGGGTCACTGTTTTCTAATGTCTCTGTCATGGCACACGGCTCTGCTCATCCTTAGCTGTATTTAGGGTGGATTAGATTGCATCTGTTTCAGGTTCGTTTTATAAAAGTATCATATTCCAGACATAATCTGCCTGCTTTTAATCCCAGGTCAAAGTTTTACCTGAAAGCACAACAGCAGTCACAGGATATCTGCTCTCCCTTTAATGCATTTTTGCTTTATCCCTAATCAGAGTAGGTATTACACATCAGCAGGTAACCTACTAATCAATCTGGAGGGGGCTTTTTTCCCTACATTTCAAAGGCATTGTACTAAAGTCCTGCTGAAATCTCAGAAAGTGGGCGGCAGTCTGCTTTTTTGATGTGGTGGTGTTTGGCTTCATCACACCAAAGTCAGTGTGTGCTGGGACATTTTGAAAGTAGCGGAACAAGAGGAGCTCTTCCACTTTTAGGGCCATGGTGCTGGAACAGATCAAGAACAGATCCTGCAGGTCAAGATTTCCTGCCACAAATACAGATGTTCAAACTAGGGCTGTGCAATATGACCAAAATCTCATCTCTCATAAGACATCTATCGTCCCGATAACGATATAAATCACAAAAATGTAACATTTTCTGTAAATTCTGTGAATCTCGGGCAGCTCGACTTGCGTGACGTGTTTCCAGCTGCGCGTCATGTAGCTGGAGACGAGTGTTTTAACCGATGCATGAAACGATACATTTTTAGACATAAGTTGTAACGGCGCCGTTTTCTTTGTGAGTATTTATTACACGGCGTGCTGCGGGGAAAAGCCTGTTCTAACTTTTGAGTCTAATGTCTATTTTTTAGCACCTGGCGGCTCTTTTTTACTTCTCATCTGTAAATAATCTGCTCTTTCACGTGATTCAGTTTATTTTGAAAAGTCTCAACAGGATCTTGAGCTTTATTGTGAAAGGTTTATGTGGAACATAAACATGCGGACACGCGATGGCGTTACCGTCGTTGTTGCTAACGACAACGCATAAAAACAGGCGCTTGTCCGTCTGTAGTGTGGTTATATTAAATATAAGAGAACGAGAGAACTTTAAGAAATTAATAATAACTACAGTGACCATCAAACCATGAAGAAATATTGCTGTAAACAGTTGATTTTGCGACACCATGAAACAAACGATAGCGTAAAATGAAACGATAGACGTTTTTATATCGTCATCCGATATATATCGTTATATCGAACAGCCCTAGTTCAAACACTACTGTGTATTTAAAGGTAGGACAGTTCATGAGATTTCTGATATATAGCAAATACTTTGAATGCCAAAGTCTCCATGCTGGTTCTGATGTAATCCTTGGGTTTTACTTTGCTCTCATGTTTCTGACTCTGAGTGGTTCTTTGTTCTTATTCCAGTTACTTCTTTTTCTGTTTGAAGGTTAGTTACTTGTGTGGATTACTGTCAGGGTTTTGTCTCGTCTTTCTGCTTTCTTTGTGAATCTGGACTAAAATTCTTTTATTTTTGTGTCTTTTTGGTCAACCATAACAAATTTACACCTCGAACCTTCTGAGGCCATCTCAGACTCCGGTCTGGAACACTTCCTGAACCTAAAACAACATAAACTCGATGAGTCCTTCAGTAAGTTCCATCCCTAATCATATCTGCACAAACTAGACATTACAAGCAGGTGACTTTTTCACTGACGGGAGTGATTCTGATTCATCTGTAATGAACAAAATGATATCACATGATTCAGGACAGATTTACAGTCATGTGAAGAAGAAAGCACACCCACTGTTGATTAGTTTTAGCCTAATGATTCAGTATTTTGTAGAACCACTTTTAGAAGGAATATTTCGTTTTGTTTGACTTTATCAGACTCTCACAGAGTTGTGGATGAATTCTGGCTCTTGACAGCATCACGTCAACTCATTTAGGCTGTAAGCATTAGTGTATGCACAGCTCTCTGAAGAGCCTGCCACACCATTTCAATCAGGTTGAGGTCTGGACTTTGAGTCATTGCAGAAATTTGTTTTCTTCTTTTTCCCTTTTTGTTGGAGATCTGCATGTTGGGATGATTGTCTTGTTGCAATAACTAATTACAGTCAGGCGTTAGCAGACAGACAGATGGCCTCAAATCTGACTGTAGAATATTTTGGTACACAGAGGAGTTGGTGGTAAACTCAGTGAATGCAAGGTTCCCAAATACTAAGCCCTGCCGACAGTTGGCGTGAGGTGTTTTCGCTGATACGCTGTCCTTGGTTTTCACCAGACGTGGTGCTGTGCATAACGGCCAGACATCTCTACTTTCATCTCATCTGTCTGAACGACATCGTTGCAGAAGTCTTGTGGTTTGCTCAACTTTGCAAACCTGAACCTCGCTGTCGTGTCCTTTTTAGAGAAGAGCTTACTTCTGGCAGCTCTTCCAAACAATTCACAATGCAGGAACTCCAGCAACACTTAAGGGAAGAGGAACAACTTTATTGACTGACATTTTCTCGTTTGGCTCTCGGCGAAGGCGGTCGCACTTTTTCTCCTCTCCTCTCCCTTATCTCCTCTGCTTAGCTTCTTATGTCCTTGTCTTGTCTTGTGTTTTTACTTTTCCCTGGAACACTCTCTCACAGTCTGTTTCTAAAACCTAAAAGAGAATTATGGATTTGATCAACTGGTCTCTGAATGCTATTGACACCCTTTCTTCAACGAGAAGTCTGGGCTCGGGAGAACCCGAGTGCCCTGGAGGGACTTTCCCTGCCGGATACACGATGGACGGGTGGCAGACATGGAGGGTCGTGTGCCTGGCGGGACTGTCGATCGAGGACGCTGAAGATATCTACCTATTCGGAACCATGATAACAGGGATCTTGCTGATCGGAGCTGGCTCAGCCCTGGCTTATCGGAGAATTAAGAAAGCGGAACCGGCTGTTCAAACCCCCACAAGGCTGCCCGCTGGGATTGAAACAATGGGACGAGGCGCGACTTCTCAGAACGGGCTCATTGAGAGCAGCATGGTTAAGATCTTGGAGACGCTTACGGCTGCTGTGAATACTCAGAATAAGACCTCTGAGCGTACATTGGATTACATCAGGGAGAAGTTCAATCAGAATAAGACCTCTGAGTGAAAGTTGGATTACATCGTGGAGCAGCTCACTGCAGTCGTGAGGTCTCAGAATCGGCTCTTTGAGCACAAGAATGACAAGACCACGGAGCGCAAGTTTGATAACATCATGGAGAAGCTCGCGGCTCTCCAACGGGAGATTGAGAGACCAGTGTCGGAGTGTTAAAGAACAGCTTTGAAATTCTCATGAGTTGTTCACACTAAAGAAAAACCACCATTATGATGCGGCTATCCCTTCGGCGCCAGCTGTGGGCTCAAGGCTGGAGCTGAACAACAACACCCTGATAACGACTGTTTAGTCTGTTCTTCCCATTCCATGCAAGGCCACCTGGGTTGGCTGGCAGACTGTTTACTTAGCCTGGCAGGGCGAAGGACACTGTCTCAGCTGAACTATGGACACACACACATACATATACACTGATATGCACACACTCATCCCCCCTCCCTTTCCAAACGCCTTCGATGCTTGTTCCCTCCTGGGGAACACGGCTGGTCTGAGCCCACGCTGGAATAATAGCGCTGGGCAGGATGGCTGCTGTGTTTGCTTCGGATTACTCCTCACCCCCCACCCAACCCTGTGGCTTGTCACATGTTCCATAATGTTGTGCTGTGGACATTTATGTGCTTTTTTGTGCAGAGGAGTTTTTTTGTTTCCTGTTCTCATGTTGTCCTCCCAGGAGCCCAGCATGAGTAGAGGTCTCTTTTTTTCCTCTTGTATTTTCCCATTGTAGTGTATATTTCAGTGTTTTTTCTGTAACGCTACCGATCTCCGACCTGTATCCCCATGTGTGTGTGTAAGGTCGGTGGGGGTCCCATTTCACTGCAGGGCAACCTGCACGTGGCGAATAAAGCCTTGATTGATGGATTGTTTGATTGACCAACGCATTTCGGCTTGTGACCTTCATCAGGGTCATAGAAAAACATTGTAGAACTTTGCTTAAATAAAAGACAGGGAACAAAAAAAATTCAAATTAACCAATCACATCTTCATAGATAGAACAGCTGACACATAACAGATTGGTATTGGTTAATTGGTTAAGTCACGCCCAAGTAAATACTGGACTAGATTATCAGCTTCCAAACAAGCCTTTTCAGTCTTTTTCTAATTGCTCTGCCATGAACTTTAACAGTGGCTCATAGTGTGGTGGTTTACACATTTGCATAACAAGTATAAACTCCCAGGGTTCAGGAGACACAAATCCTTTGGGGTTGCATCATTAAGGGCCTCTTGTATAAAAATCTGCTTAGTCAAACATGCAGAGCTACTCTCTGTGGGCAATCCTGTATGAATAAGAGAACACCTTATTCACAAAGGCTAACACTGCCATGAACTTTAACATTTGACTGATGCCTGCAGAGTCTGAGATGCTTTCTTTAAGCATCGAACCTTATTGGGGTGAGGTTGCTTCCTGATTAGCGTCTGCGATGAATGTTTAATCTGTCTTACTGTAGGATGATGGACAACAATTTCTTCTTTAAGATTGCTGATATTTTCCCTTCTTGGCATTTTGTCAAAACATCCCTGAATTCTTCAGACCAGCAAACATCCAAAACATCTTCTCTGACAGAGGTGCTCACACTGGCTAATGATCATTTAATCAAGTGCATTTGATTAGTGGGAATACTCCTATGGAGACGCACTTCATTTTTCACACTTTTTTCTTTCTCTTTAGTGTTTGATAAATAAATAACAACATCTTGTAATCTGTCATATGTCAGGCTGTATTTACCTCATTTTAAGACCTAAAACTGAACCCAGTGATTTCTACCTTAGAGCTGAAAGAGGGTGAACTTTCCTTTTCATATGACTGTCCATGTACAGTGATTGCCTTCAGTGTTAACTCACTTCAGGTCACTAGTTTGACATGATGAGATGTGAACAGCTCAGTTGTTGAATGTTGCTGCAGAAAATACAGAGAACCTTGATTTAAAAGGCTGTAATATGAGCAAAACGTCCTTCTGGCAGGTTGGATTCATCAGCTGCGTTTCATAAGAGACCAACACTGAGGCTGGGAGGAGGTGATGGAGAAATAAGTGTTATGTGGGTGGGTGATAATGTGGCAGGGGGCTGCCACACAGAAGCAATAACACCACCTGTCATTTTTTTTCTGTTGATGTATTTAGAGATGCATGAAAGAGATGCAACCTTTTAACTCTTGACCCTGGAAACATGACATGGGACATCCAGTATAGAGGATTTAAAGCCAACAACAGCATCATACATTCAGGATTATGGATTATCCATCTGTCAGAGATCCTGCAGGGATCTCCTCGACAGACAAACAACAAGGTCACCTCACTGACCCTAAAAGGAGGAAAAAGGCAGGGAGAGGTGTTGGAGCCTAACACATCTGATGATTGATTAAAAGGTGGAACAATTCAACTATTTATTGTTTGTTTTCCCAGAAAAAAAATTGGATGTTTAAGATGTGAGTAGAGCTCTGCAAGGACTGAAACTAAAACCGTTGAACAAGTGAGTGAACCGTTGTAGCTAACAATTGTGGCACAATTTCAGAAAAATGTTCCTCGATATAAACTTTTCAAGACTTTGAACATCTCATTATCATTTCACAGACGTCTCCGTTTAAGATGGACGGGGTCGAAAATCGACATTGGATATGGGATATCTTTGGGCCCACGGGCAGTGCAGCATTAAAGACTGCAAAAGCTCAAAATGGACTGAGGCAAAGTGAAAAAACTGGAAATCAAAATTTTATATTCTGTTTTGGAAAACATGGACTCCACATCCTCCGGACTAAAAGGCAGAGGTTCAGTCTGACTTGTTGTAATTGCTCAGTTCTTAAGCCTGCCTCTGATGGTACGGGGGTCAATAACATTTCATTTAAATAGCAAAAAATCTCAACAACCGCTGGCTGAAGGCACTCGCACTTATGGAATGACCACATAAGAGCTGAGAGATATATACAAGTTTTAGAGCAAGACAAGCTCCAGATTACATCTTTTTAAGGGTCTAGGTCTTGCATATTTCAGGAACACTGAACCCAGGCACCAGTTTAGCATACTGGTTGGGCAGACAACACATGGCTGAAATGCAGTGGACTGAGTTTGAGTCCCAAGAAACTTTGAATCAGAAGTGACCATTCATTGAGAGCCATCCATTTATCCATTTCCTGCCACTTATTCAGAGCTGGGTCACCAGGGCAGGAGCTTAAACAGAGAAGCCCTGACCTCTTTGTCCAGCCACCTCCATTAGCTCATCCAGGAAAACACTGAGGCATTCCCAGGCCAGCCTAAAGATGCAGCCTAATCTCTCCAGTGTGTCCTGGATCTATCTCAGGGCCTCTTCCTGTTAGGACATAGCCAGAACACCTCAACCAGGGAGCCTGCTAAGAAACCATCCCAATCAGATGCACAAAACACCCCAATTAGCTCCTTTCAGTGAGGATGGAAATTATCAGCTAATGCTAGCTACCTTGTTTAGCAATTTTGCATCATAGACTGTACAGGTGATTCATAAACTATACGGGTTAATCATATCCGCATACATATCTGCTAATTAGCACTAGTTACATTTTTTTTTAGACAGGCAGTAGCTCACAACAGTACCAATAGCACAAACATGGACGATATCAATGCGAGTCTATCCGGTCTGTAACTTCTTAACATGTTTTTAACATGTTTTAATGTTTTGTATCTTGTTCTATTTAATCTCAACAAGCCCCTAAAAACAGTCAGTGATCACAGTTGGCTTCTCTTGGTTTTTATTACCGCTAATCATTTTAAAGCTCAGTTTTTAAACCCTTCTGATGCAACTACAGCCCAGCCCATGCAGCAGTATATTAATGACTAACCTCGTATTGTGGATGGATTATCTCAGTTGTTCTCCTGAATGAAGTTTGGTCCGTTTACAGCATCCTGCCATGCGATTGCATTTGTCCCTAACCATCGGGAACCCTCACGTTAAGTTTTATCGAGTGGAAAAAAGTTAGCATCATCCTCCAGCTTCACTGTGTTTGTTATGCTAACGTAGTTGCGTGGCTAGCGATCACGTAGCACAACAGCTAGCCCAACTTCAGTAACCCTACAAACATCACTGCTGTTTACTTTCCTGTCTTCATTTATGTTGGAAGTGATAACAGAGCTTTACGTTTGAATTTGTTTCATAAATCTCTCAGTCAGAACATGCTATATTATACTTAGAGGGAAGCTAGCGAGCTAACTCCCTGCTAACTTCTAACTCCGTTAAATGTCATAAATTCCATATTCATGGATGCCTGGATGTTAAACTTAATTGTTACACCTGGTAGAGCAGCCACAGTGATCATTTTATTACAGATGAAAGAATTTAGACAGTTTTTCAACTCTCAGTAATGCTGCAGTGATCATTTTACTTAGGGACCTGCAGCGGAGTTTGGGCCCAGACATGGCTAATGACGTCAGACTTAAAAACCGGATAGGAGTTTACTTAGTTTGTAGCCATTCAAATCATCAAAGAGAAACACCCCAGCACTCAATAACTGCTGTGCAGACATACACTCAGGATCTCACAAGTGAAATGTCAGCAGGTCCTGATTAAAAAGAACCACGTCTAACATTAACGTGCTGGACGTGTATTCCAACAAAGACACAAGTAGTAAAGAAAACAGCTCAAACAGCTTAAATCAGTTAGGCTCCTCTGTAATCTGAGGGAGATTCCCCAAGTTTAATTCTGTTACCACCTCTCTCTCAGATGTTACTCATGTTAAAAGCTTTGCAACTTGGCAGGAGGAAGATGAGATTTGCCCTTAAATCCAAGACCTGGGTGCTTTTAGGTTGTGCTGTGTCTACACATGAAAAATAAAATGCAATTCAGAACTCCATCACAGGATATGTTCAGGTAAAATGCCCCTGTTTAGGTGAGGAGAATGTGAACTCCAAAATTACAGCAGATTCACAGCAGGTCTCTTTAGAGGAATAAATCACTGCATGATGGCTCAAAACCCAGGTGTAAATACGAAGGGAAGCGTTATAGACGGGCTGAAGTTGCTCCAATTAGATGATGTCTTATTAACACAATGTAAGTGCATCTGCCTCTGAATATGCACACATATTTGACAACTCTGCTCTGTGTGAAATTAACCACTAATTTCTATTTGTCAGCTTCCCAACACTTAAACTGTTGAGATATGGATATTTGAGGTACAAAATTCAAAACGTGAAAATCTGTGTAAAAATGTGTAAGAAAATACTGTAACAATTTTTAAAGACTATTGACATAGTGTTTTTTGTCTCGTGAAAGTATTGCCAGCGATTGTCCCACTGATGAACACTACAGCGTTAAACCTGTCAAGTGCAAACGAGCTGTTCTGCCTGTAGCTTGTGGCTGACTGCAATCGGGTTGGAGCAGCCTAAACATTTCACAACAGATGAACTGACAAGGCTTTGTTTTGTGTTTTTGTAAGCAAGGCAATCAGAAACTGCTTCACGTTATATGCAACAATGGACTAATTTTCTTCTTCCCGGGACTTTTGCCCTGCCATTGAAATGCCAGACACAAAGTACGGGAGGAGCTTTAGGCTCCGGAAAAATTTCTGGACAAAATTCAAAAGCTATGAAGTTTCTAAAGAAGCCGAGTAAAGTGAGTAAAGTTTCCAGCTTTCGAATCATCTTTGCAGTTCTTATGGAGGGATTTTAAAATACTACATGAGATGTAAACAATCATCAGATTAATTCAAAAAGTAGACGAACAATTCTGCTGGATAAACTGCTGATGAGTATAGAGGACTAAAAAATGTATCGGAATGAGTCCCTAGAGGAACATGAACCACATTTCTTGGTAATCCAGCCATCCTTATATACTTGCTACCATGAAGTGGGATAGAAATTAGTACCTCAAAGCTGTACCTCTAGAATTATTACCTCAAAGTTATCTGGAAAAAGAGCAGAATGAGTTTGAGAAGAAGTTATTAATGAGCATCCTCTGAAGGGTCCTCTGAACTCATCCTTGGATAAAGTGTGAGAGGATGAACTGCTTCGATCCAGAGGACGTGGTTTGAGTGTCTGACCAAGTTGCTTCCACAGCTTAGGTAATGTGTTTTGGGAGCATCCATCTAGCAAGTGGTTACGATATGCCTCAATGTCCACCCTGAAGAAATTTAGGCGATGGTTAGAGAGATCCACAGATGCCCAGACTGTCACAATTTTACATTGGATAACCAAAGGTAAAAAAAAAAAAATCACCCAAGAAAGTTTGAACCACAGTCCATCAAAACTTTCTTTCATTTGAGGCTTGACTGAAGACACTGCTCAATTGTCTGTAATATCTCTTCACCTACACAGCCACCACAATCCTTAATAACTCTGTATATCGTTAAGAAAGTAAAAGTCTGTAAGTCAAGGTAAAAGATCTAACTTGATTTTTAATAAGGTAAGTTTCTAAACTCTGAGTCATTTCTCAGAGCGTCTAATGTCTGATTGTGTCCACACAGGCTGACCTTCAGCTGTAGTGGCCTCATTAGACAAAACTCTTCAGGACTTTACCCAAAACAGCTTGTGAGACCTTCCGACTCTCAAACAGGAAGTTTAACAAGACATGGTAGCTTGCCTTCAGACTGGTTATGACAGATCCCCCGATGTGAACTTTGGCAGAGGAAAGAGGGAAGAGATGAAGCGGGGATTTGACATCTGGAGCAGGTGTGTGTGCTGAGGTCTGATACATCACCGGTATGTGTGGCAGCTAACTGAGCGAGTGCGTCTGTCAGCAGATCAGCAGTTTGATCTCCTTCAGCTGTTGAGTCTGGGTGTAACAAGGCTCCATCAAACTGTCCAATATGTGACCTTTTTAATCGGAGGATCAGTGTCCGTGTGCACTTGTGTGTGTTTGTGTAATGAGGCTCTGGGAAACTGTTGACTGTACATTAGACGGGCTCTAATGGACCAGTTTAGACATGCTTGAAAGAATAACATCCTTTTCTCTGACTCTCTTATCAGCACCGAGGTTGTAGTATGTTAATGGAATCCACTGCTTTGACCTCGCTAATTTAAAATACGTCACTTGCGTTACAGCCAGAGAAGATGCAAAATTACCAGATATGCACCACATGGGCATTATTGGGTCTACAGCTGTGGCTGAGATCCGGCATCTGCAATTGCTGTGTGCACAAATATAAGTCCTGACATCTCAGCCATATAAAATCATAACAAATCGAACTATATGTGAAGCGTTGCTGATACATTTTATACTGGTAGCAATAAACAATTAAATGATGATTGTTTACTGATCATTAGTAATGTTAACATTTACATTAGACAAGAAAGTCTTTGTGAAAACTGTCAGCCTCTGTATGCTAAACTGATTAGGCTCCAACAATCTGAGGCTAAATCCAAAGCTCTGTTTTTGCTTTAGTGACACGTTATTATCTGAACCACTAAATTTGGGCTCTCTGATGAGCATTTTGAAACTGAACCCTCATTAATTTGATCTCTAGGCTTACAGAGACTTTGATGTTTGCCTTAGCAAGTTGGCCAACGGCTCATTTATATCCTGTGCTTGAGTTTCCAGAGTCAGCTTTATTGACCAAGTATGTGTACACATACAACGAACTAGGCTCTGTTTTTTTCTTTCAGTACACTTCCTGGGAGACTGTGGATTCTAAAAACCTCAATATCAGACACAGTGATGTTGAGTGAGGTGAGCGTGGCAGTGGAGAGGAGCTCCACCTTAAGTCCACAGTTTTGACCATATTCAGCATGCTGTCATATAACAAGTTTCATGTTCAACTTCTTCCCTTACTATACCTGCCCGCTTAGTCAGCATATTATTAAATGCTAAGGAGTTTGGACCACACTCTTCGCCTAATTTTGAGATGTGCTGATATTTTTTCTGTCAGATTTAACCTCATGAATGTAACAGACGACCGTTTTTTCAAGCTTCCTCTACGTGATACTGAGATTTTTAACCAGTCACCTTTCATTTGTGTCTCTGAACATCAAGATAGTAGAGAACACGTCCAATCCTAAACCTGTCTGTCTCAGAAAGTGTGTTTTTTTTTTTAGCCATTTAAATGTGGAGACTCTTCACTATCAGCAGATATGACACACGGCCCGATGAAACTGTCCATATAAATGAAAACAGGGAGGGGTGATTGTGCCCACGAACTGCTGGGAGACAATGTTGGAGCATGCAAACACAAATAGAGAGGTCTACGTGGTTATGAAGGACCTTCATCATAAGGTTTGCATACAAATGCAAATATGTGTTAAATGATTCATATCATCTTTCTCTCCTACTTTGCTTTAATGTCACATTTTGCTGTTGTACTTTGTAAACCTCTGTATGCTCAGCTGATTAAGCTCCAACTATCCGAGGTTAAATCCAAAGCTCTTTTTTCCACTTTAGTGAGTCATTATTATCTGAACCAGTAAATCTGGGCTGCCTAATAAGTGTGCCGGTGGTCATTTTGAAAATAGATCCTCATTAATTCGATCTCCAGGCTTACAGAGGCTTTGATATATGCTTTAGTAAGTGAAAACAGGCTGATTGTGTCCAGGAACTGCTGAGAGACTTTGTTGGACCATAAACACACACAGAGACAAGCCTACTTGGTCAGGAAGGACCTTCACCCTGAGGTTTGTATACAAATGCAAATATGTGTTGCATAATTCATGAAACTCTAACACATACCAACTTTTTTCTCCTACTTTGCCTTCTGTGTCACATCGTGCTATTGTGCTCTGCTCACCATAGTGTCAGCTCATACTGGAGATAATGCCTTGTCCTTTCCCAAAGCTCTGTCAGGCAGAAGCCAAAAAGAACTGAAAGGACTTTGCCGGCCTTAAGCTATAACTCCCAGTACAGTTTAAGTAAGGTAAATAAATGGTTTCGGAAATTAGGCCCACAACCTTGTTAATCTGCCATTGCTGCTGCAGGTTATAAATCTCCTGTGCTGAGAAACTGGAGGGCCTGAAACTGCAATCTCATCCGAACGCCTCCCTCTGTCTGTGGTCCAGTTGCTGTGGTCGTTAGATATGGAGGATTGTGGGTTCAATGACCACGGGCACTAACAACATAATGACCAACATATGGTGTGCAGGGACGGAGGGAAAGACGAGAGACAGATGGAGGGAGATTGGATGGATTCAGTGGATCCAGACTGGGACACACCGAGCAACAATGAAAACCTGTCATCCTCCATTAACGCTGAAACACAAATACATGATATTTGCAACAGCTTTGGTCCTCTTCGTATCAGCGGAGACATCAAGTATTAAAAGACAATCATGTGCTGTGCCATAAAGTTTTATATGTATTAACTAGAAGGAGGTAATAGTAGAGTAGATGAGATTCTGTTCATTTGTTAATATTGTGATGATGTTGTTAATAAAAAAAAACAATCTAATTTGATTTAATATCCATTTCAATAATCTGTTTTTTCTGCTTCCTGTTTTTTATTTAAAAACACAAACACTTTGCAATGACCCCTACGAAGGCCACGAGCCGCAGCACGTTGGTCAGCTGGTAAAGCCGCACCGCTGGAGTCTTTGCGTCTAAATAATCTGTTCACTGACAGGATGTTTCCCCCCAGGATCCAGTCATGGAGCAAAGTATCTTTGCAAACAGGGAGTTTTGATCTAACATAGCGAAAGTTCAGAGTAACTCGAGCCGAACCAACCAAGTGGCGGTTTTGAACAAGAACAACACCGCGTGCAGGTGCAGCGACACGTCTTACGTGAGTTAACAAACATGCAAAGAGATAATTATTAAGATATCGTGCCAGATGATCCAGAACCAGTCACAGACCAGTGGTTCCCAAACGCTGTGCGCTGTGAGGCATATCCAGGTGTGTGATTTGTGTCAATCATGCAACAAAAATGTTTTTATACCTTCTGTGAAAAGGAACTCAAGTCGGCTCTGTAAGCTGTGAAATGGTGGGAATTATTATAGCGTGATAAAAGTGTGCAACGAAGCGTTGAAAGCAGCCTTTGGCTCACAGGGAGTACCTGTAGCTGACCCCGTTATTTGAAACTCCAGCTATGTTTGATGTAAGCGTTCACAAATTATGTGAAAGCTGGTAAAGAAGATAAATAAGTTCACCTGAACACGACTGAGGAAACTGTTCAGTTGTCTAGAAACGTGTTTGAAGGTAACAGATGTAACAGAAGATTCATGCAACATGATGCAACAGCCTGCATGAGGTGAGAAGATTAACTGTGTCGTCCTATAATCAACAGGTAAATAACATGAAGGTGCACAAAGTTTACTTTTCAACTCTGTGTCTGCATGTTTAACCCAACCTTTGTGTCTCATTTTAGCCTCGTGCTAAATTTTCAGGAAGTAGAAGATGGTAGATTTCCAATAAAGTTTTTTCCTGTTAGAGCTTTTTAAGTTCAATGGTCCAAATGGGCACAAATGAAAAACAGGTGTTGATGTTAACTCCAACTTTACCTCTAACTCACTCAGTTTACAGTGTTATGCTATTGTGTCAGATTTAATAGGTTCAAATTATTCATATGGAAACTCAGACAGTTAACATGTTTCAAGTCCTGCGAGCGGTTACGTGGCTGCTGAATCTAATTTAACCTGGTCTGAAAACTGAACACAAATACACTGAAAATCAGGCAACACAGTCTTTGGCAAATGGACACACAGGAGCAGAAACACATAGGCAGTCTGTGTAGCCTGAAAATATTATCCTAATACAGAGTTTTAAAGTGAAAATGCATCACTGAGAAAAAAACAGCTTAATCATAAAACTGAATGAATCATTTTTAACAGATGTGGAATCAATAAATTGGTTTTTAGGGCAAACTAGCCTGAGAAGTTTTATATCCAACAGTCTGAATTCATCACTTGCAACAGGTCCCCACAGGTAACAGGGTGTGTGTGTCTGCCTGTGTGTGTGTCTCGCCTCTGTGAGGGTGGGCGGTTAAGTCCAGGTTCACGGCACTCCCTGAATAACAAATCAATGTCTGCTGAGTCACCCGAAGCCCACGCACACCCTGCACAGCTACGCTCTGTGCATGTGTGCACAGCTTTGTGCCATTTGTGCGTGAGCCAAAGCACACCTGTCAGGACCCGACACCGGGGCAGACAAATAAAGCACAAGCACACACAGACAGACAGACACACAAAAACTGGAAAATATGTATCTGGAGATAAAAACAATGTCTTTGCAATTAAAATGACGAGCAATGCAAAATCATCGCTCCAGGCTTCTGAGTCAGAGCTGAGACTCGACACAAAATGACAAAACTTATGTCATTTTTATAAGTTTTTATCACAGCAACTTTTTAGTAGTTTCATTTTGAAGCTGAGATCGTCATCTGAGCTCACTGGCTGCATCTGGCCACATGTGCTGAATCACAGAAGTACTGGGTGTTTGGATGCTACGAGTGCTAGACGGGGATTATACTGTTGTTGACAGTGACACAGACAGCTGCAGACACCATGGATCAGCAGCCATTCTCATTATACTTAATAATGAAAACCGCTTGAAGTCTGCCTGAAGGGGGCATAACTGGTGCATTTTAATGCAAAGTCTCCACAGATGAGTCTAAATTTAAATCAGTTAGATTCCAGTGGACCCCGGTAGACGTTCAGGTGTGGAAATGCAGACACACGTTTAAAGGGGACATGTAGCACACACATATCCATAATTTACATCATGGAGCCCTGCGCTCAAAGAACAGATAGATGGAAAATAGATGTAACTCTGTCTGTGAAGCTAGATTTTAAATATAAGTGCTTAAAGTTAAAGTTTTAAAAACATGTTCAACACGAAATGTGACGTCACATGGTTGGTTGGTTGGTTGGTTGCCGCTGTAGACTTACATTAGCTTATGTTAGCAAACTAGTGACGTAACTGAGAGGAAAACAAGGACACTAAAACTAAAACCTTTGTGCCGCCCCGGGTGCAACAATGAGTTTTATGTTAAGAAACTGAGGCTCCACCGTCGTGCTCTGTCTCGTACGTGGCTCGACGTCATTGGCTAGCTGCATGCAAACGGGACTAGCTGTTAGCCGAACTCAGGCTCCTAATGGCTGAATGGTATCAAGTAGGAAGAGATAACAAGAACAAAGGAGTCTTGTCCCAGTGTTCAGTGTGATTATTTTCACCCTCTTAGCTGATCTGTCATTTCTTTTGCGCGCTTGTTTCTCTTCATTTAAGTGCTTGGCTTAAGGCTCATCTTTGACCTTGTGTTATATTTGTTATGTTGTGTATCTGAAATAATTGTTTTACTGATTATAACGTTTCATCAGGCAGTCCAAAATATAAAATCTCTAATTCTTACTTATTTTGCTTAATTATGGCACTTTGTGGAAAATATGTTGTTTCAGTAAACACAGTCCAAGTAATATTTAGGCTGTGTTATTATTCCAGGCTGTTTTCACTTCAAAATATCCACAAATTAAGTCAGTGAGCGCTACCAAACTGAAGGCAAAGCTGCCTGACCTGGGGCTCTTTGGATCAGATACTACTGGGAGAATCTTTGAAATACATAAATCTCCTAATGCACAACATCACACTGGAATGAGAAAACATTTCTGCCAGATCACATTTCACAGCTTTATAACAATGAGTCAGGAAAAGAGTTGTTGTTTAACCAGGTTTCAGAAAGTTTACTGCATATCTTTTTTCTTTTTTTCTTTTTTGCAGCAGAAATCAAGTTCAACAAAAACTACATCCGTCGTAACATTTTATTTTATTCCTTTGAATCATTAAACATTCCTTTAATCTCACTAAAAAAATATGGAAACAAACTATGTGGTAAATAAAGATCCTTCAACACAAAGTACCCCGTGTTTAGAGCTTCAGTAGTCTGGAGAAATTTGTTTTTGTGGGATGTTGTCCCCCTTTGTGGGATTCCATCGTGACACAAAACCTTTGGCAATGGTCCCAAAGTTGGTGGCAGTATCAGCTCCACAGACAAGATAGCTTTAGCTCAGTTGGCAGAGCAGGTCACCTGCAAACCAGAAGGTTGGTGGTTCATCTGCTCCAGTCTGCACCCTCAGGGAAGATACTAACTGCAAGTTTCTCGTATGAGTTAGGAAAGCGCTCTATACAAACCAGTCCATTTACCCATAACTGAGCCATGCCAGTGGCTTTGACTGATATAACCTGAAGACTGGATCAAGTGATGCTAAATGAAATAGTTGCAGGCCTTTGCTATTCTGGTTTATTTACCTGTTCTTAATGCAGTGTTGTTTGGTTTTCTGCATATAATCCATATTTCCATAAACAGTGCTGCTGCAGCATGCAGGCTAAGCACAGTTGCTCATATGTTTGTTTTTCTATCATTTTTTCTCTTTACCACACTGGCTCTGATATTCTTCCAAAACCTGTTTGAAGATATTGATGAAGATAGAAAGAGACAATGCAATCAAGCTGTTTGTTTTAGGGGATTGGAACACCCTCTTATTAAAACCGATTAAACTGATGGCATTACTTGGAACTGGACTCAGTGATTTCTACAGATTACTCATATTACCTCACCAGTAAATACAGCCCCCGGAGCACAAACAGTGTCGGCATGAGTCAAATCACTAATGCAACCCGTAACAAACATTGTAAAATGAGTTTTTTCTGCTGCGTCTGTCCACCTAACCCGTCTACATCACCAACCTCCTACCTGTGTGCTCACCTCTTTCAATGAGGCAGCTCTCTGCAGTCATTCAATAATAGATGAAGGTCTTTTCTTCTAAAGCCAGAACCTGAAAAAGCAGGAATGGACCAGCACAGCAGGAGGGAGTATTTTACATACACACACATACAGTCCTCAGAGCCAATGAACTAATGGCTTCCTCGGGGACCAGGCTTATCAATATCCCAGTGGATGCAAGAGAGAAAAGAAAGAGGATGAAAGGTTGAACAATTTAAGGTGCAATGCAAACACCAGAGAGAAGCTGAAGTGTGGAGCAAAAGTGTTTTCTGTCTGTATACAAACTGAAACGCAGTCGAGCTGGAACTGAGTTTCCTGATTCACCGTTTTTGGGATGAAAACGTAGAAACAGGAATTTTACATTAAAATCTATGTTAGCTCTGCTCACTTTAGGGGGACTTTTTTATAATGGTGTAATTATGTATAACTGCAGTTGCAAGAAGAAACGTCGACGTTGACCAAATGTGGAGCTTTGGAGACAGCCAGCGTCACTGCGACAGTAACACAAATGTCTACAAACCAGCAGAATGTTTCAGTTCCACGTTGCTGAAGTATCAGGATACACACACGCTGCATGTCTTATGAAATTCAAAAGTCTGTGTCACAAAGATCCCGCCCACATTTTTATGGGTCTCACATTCTTTTTGTAGGGGGAACCACACGGGCATCTAACATGAGGCCCACTTAGGTCCACACAGGACGATTCCACACACACGTGGGTTCTAGCTGGTTCATTATAGGAGACCTGCTACTTGTTGTCATCATCTCCAAATTTTCATTCTTCAACTCTAAATAAATCTTTTTGGAATTTACAGTTGAGTTTAATCCTATTTCTCTTGAACTGTCCCTGCACTATGTAAGGACAGTAAAAGGGCCAACTACTCTATTGTCCCAGTGGATCCATGATGTAATGGTGCCCACATTAAAACATGTCCCTGGTTTGATCCCTGCCAGAGACATAAATCACTTGGCAGTCTAAAAATTTGCCAAATTAAATATTTAGAGCTACCTGCTGTGGTGACCCCTTCTGAAAAGGGAGCAGCCAAAGGTAGCTTTTAAGCTACACTGGGCCTTTTTGCAGAGCATCCTGCTTAATTGTTCTTTTTACCTCAGACGTGTGTTTGAAGCCAAAAGTAAATTGATGACAATATTGCGAGTGTGGTACAGCTTTAGCCTCTTCAGATTTGTTTGTGCACCTTGGTGTCAGGCAGAGTTGTGGACCCACAGTGCTGACTCGCAGGCTGCACTGTGCTCGGAAATGGATTTATTGCTGGTTTTACAGAAACAACAAAACTGGCAAACAGCAATAGACAGGTTCAAACAGAGAATTACTATCAAAGTAAAACAGGAAGTACTGGAAACACACACACTGAGACGCAGACTGACAAAACCCAGGGAACAGAGGGAGGATAGAGAAGGCGAGGGAGCGAGGACAGAAAGACACACACAGAGACGAGACAAAGACACGAACGGGCCGATTAACCAAGGAAACCTAAACCAGAAATACTGAAAAATTCAAGAGCCCAAGCGAACTGAACTAGAAAACGACACACAGAGAACCTAATAATGAATAAATAAGACTCAAAACTCAAAACACTGGGCCAACGATCCAGGTAACCCAACTATAGTTGTGTCTCCAAACTCTGTTTCTACAAAAGACTTGAAACTTGTGACTGAGGCCATAAACTCGTGAGGTAAGTGTTTACTGTGGTTATTAATGAATTGTACCAACAGTAACAGACTTCTATAAAACTAAAGGTCTTGGTAAACCACACGGTCGTCTCCTGCTGGCCATAAGAGAGATCGTAACTATTTTATATACAGACTGATTAAACTAGAAAAATAAATGATTTTAAAGCACACATCTGTCGGTGAGTGTCAAAGGTCAGTGGTTGTAGAAGCACGTGGAGCCTTTAGATGCTGGATGAACAACTGTGTGTCAGAAACTGCCAGTTTGTGCCTCTGCATCTGTGGTAGAAGAAAACTGCTGCTGCTATTGTCCTGTCCTGTCATCCAACCAATAATCTCTGTATGTGTATCCCTCACAAGCAAGGGGAAAACGCACAAGAAGCCTTCTATGGAAGTTTGTTTTGCAAAGTCCTTCGATGGAGAAGAATCTGTGTGCTGCTGATGGTTAGCAGTCCAGCAAACACCCACCCCAGCATCAAGCTGCTGTCTTGTTTTTATTTAATCTATTCATATAAAAAATATATTTGGGTGAAGATTTCAGGCTAGCATTCTAAGTGTTTCTGTCCTGACTGAGCTTTAACTTCATGTCAGAGCACTTCAAACTGTTCGGCTTCAAAGGCTTCCATTAGAAGTCGGCTTCAAATATTAATAACTGCAGCCAGCAGGCTCGCTTTTTAATCAATACCTCTGACTTGCACACGCACAAACACATCGATGCATCGCTACATGGCAACAAGGGCTACGCAGTCACATCCACACGCACACACCAGTTGTCCTCGCAGCTGCACGCTACACAACTGGGTCTAAATCAGCATTTTTCTACCATTTACTTTGCTCCGAAGGGAAAATGTCAACACACAGTTTCTTCCTCGCTTATAGAAAATGTCCTGAGAGAACAAACTGTCTGTAGAGTCTGTCCTGCTGGCTGAATGTGATGCGGCACAATGTGCACATGCTCATGATTCAGTATTTGCTTCCTTTTGGTTTGTTATTTCACAGTTAAGGAATGCAAACAGCAGCTTTAGAGCCAGCTGGTGTACTTTAGGTACAGACCACATACATTCTCTCTCTAAATCTGCATTTAGATGCTTTCCACTGACAAACTTCTAATATGTTTGACTTAAGATTTCCTCCAAAACAGTCTTTTTACTGTCCTGCAGTCATGTTTCAGATGAGAGGCGAGTGGAGCTGATAAAAATGTTGATATGCTCGTCGAGATCGATTTTAATGAGTGCAGCACTCACAGCAATTAAGCTTTAGGAGTAGCACAAGACCTTCAGAGATGTTATTTGCCCCTGCCAATCTGTAGTAACACAAATAATTGTTTAGCCAATCGAATGGCAACTGAGTGCATTTAGTCCTATAGACACAGTCAAGACGACCTGCTGCTGTTCAAGCTGAGCATCAGACGACGGAAGAAGGGTGATTTAGGTGGCTTTGAACATGTCGTGGTTGTTTCTACCTACAGAGAGGTCAAAAACAGAGAAAATATCCAGTGAGCAGCTGTTCTCTGACTGAAAATGTCTTGATGTGAGAGGTCTGCTTCACAGAAAGGAAACAGTAACTCGAAAATAAAAACAGTTTATTACAACCAAGGTATGCAGAAGCCCATCTTTGAAGACACAGCACGTCAAAGCTCAAAGCAGGTGGGTTCTGGCAGCAGACGACCACTCCAGGTACCACCTCTCTCAGCTAGCAGGAAACTCAGGCTACAATACACACAAGCTAACCAAAGTAAGACAACAGTTCAGGCCGGTGGTGGGACACACTTCAGCTCCTTAGTCCCAACAGAGCCTTGTTTAAACACCACAGCCAACCCGAATATTGTTGCTGACTACATTCATTATTCTGTTCTACAAAGACATAAGGCAGGGCTCCAACCCTGTACTAGCAAGACGTAGCTAAGAAGGTGAATCTAGATTTGCTCAATACTAAGATGCTAGCGGCCAAACCTAAATCAGACGTGCAGGAGTGTAGAAATACACAAGGGCAGCTCAGCTGGTCAGTTCATACTAATATACAATATAATAGGAGTACTGCAATGAATACAACACACTGAATTTTTACTTTATCTGAAAGCCAAAAAGTCATTTACATAATAGTGTCTAAGATAAATAAATAGAAATACCGTCATTCAGAAAGTAATCCAAAATGTAAAAAACTAACTTATAAACTAACTTATATTGTGAACATGTTTTGAACCTTCGGGCCAGGGTTGGTTTGTTGAATGCATCTAATGGACTAATATTAGTTTATGTTCGCTAACTAGTACGACTGGAACCACAAACTCAGGACACTAGAAGCAGTCTAACACAGTCACGGTTGTACTGCCTGTGGCTGCTGTGAGGCTAGCTGCTGTTTTTTATTCCTACACTATGCGGCGCTATTTAAGATGCATTTAAATTGTATGCACTTGTAATGTCTCTGGATTCACTTACTAGCATTAATACCTCACCTTCTTATCCCAATATGATCACTTCTGGTACAAAAGCCAAGATGGTTGTTGCTAAAATGCTAAATTACAGGGTTTGAAACAGGATTTAACAAACCAGTAGGTGATACAACCGTGACAACATTCACAAGGATTCAAACCAACCAGGGTGAGCCCTAAAGCTGTTATGGAAACAGTCCAATAAGCTCAACACGTCATTGTTTATACTCGTGAAGATTTGCATTAATAAGGTAGGAAGGAGGACGCAGGAGCAAAAACAAGTCTCGGATCATATCTGTGACGGTTTCACGTCCATCACGAGTCCAACAGAGAGTTACAGCGTGAAACCGCCACCACAATAGCACAGTGTCCCGGCGCTGCCACGCCCGAGTGGAGCTCTGCCATTATTAGCTACAGATGCCAAGTCAAAATGTTCACAGAGGGATGTGAATGGGACCGTTGTTGTTCGTGGGTTGGGCACAAAATTCCTTTGCTGACTTTTTTGCCAAACCAAACAGACTTCAGAAACTGAAAACGCAGGTTAGTGCAAGTTAAAGTAGTGAACATAAGTCTGCTCTCTAATTACACAGAGATGCACAGGAGGAGTGTATCTGCTGGTTTCCTGCCAACTGAGGACTTGATGCTGCATTTTCCCAGAATAAACTAAAGCCCAGATTAAACCTCGGACCTGATCATGGCTTCTCTTAAATTAACCGAATTTAATTCCTTCCACATTACTTAATCGCTCTGAGTTTGGTGTCTGAGAAGGAAGGGCCACAAAGAAGATATGACCACAACAACTGTCGTATAGAATATAACAGAATGTCTTCATTGGTCGTTCTACAGGTTTACAACAAAAACGTCATACTTCAATTATCCAATGGAATAAATGACACCAAACAAGCAGAATAAGCTGTTTGGCAGCTTTTCATGCACGCAACTCACAAACTTAACTCTGCTGCTCAACTCTGGTGCCCATTTAAGGGGAAATGAACAACAATCAATCAACACTAATTTCTATATTTTTTTTGCAAAGTTTTTATGCAATGCATGCACACAGGCAGGTCCTACAAAGGATATATGCACATATCGATTCTACGACCACAGTGATAGAGATAAACACTTTGATGGGATTTGAATACAGGTCCTGTAGTCTGGAGGTACAGAGATTATCAATCTGTGGCACCTTTCAGAAGGCAAAGGAGTGAAAAGGTCACTGTGAAGGTAGCAGAGTGTTGGTGGTCCTCTGTGCTGGTTTGATGAATCCTTTGATGAAGAGCCTTCTTGTCAGCCTCAGTGGAGTTGACATGCCACACTCTCTTTAAGAAGTAGAGCCACTTCTGTGCCCTCCTCAAAAGAGAAGTTGTGTTTAGGATTTAGGGTCCAAGTCTCTCAGATCCTGGGAAATGTCTGCTGAGGAATTTAAAGTTTGGCACTATCTCCACAATGTCTCTGCCTGCATGATGGAACATTTTTCTGTCTCCTGAAGCTGATCAGCTCTTTTGTCTTGGAGACATTGATTGGCAGGTTAATGATGGAGGACCATTGGGACGGTCAGCAGGCTTCATCCCTGTAGGCAGACTCATCACCATGGTGCATTAATTCAATTACAGTGGTCCTATCTGCAAACTTGATGTCTAAGTTGGTGTTGTGGGTTTTTGTGCAGTCATTGGTTATTTTAGAGACTGATGGGGGCGCAAGTGCAATGGTGGAAGACTCGAGGCATTTAGGCCTGTGCAATGTGACAGTGAAAGGTGAAACATCTCCTGAGCAGCCTCTGTGGGATTCCATCAGGACCTGTAGCGTTCCCAGGGCTGCATGTTGATGTGTGTCATTTTGCAGGTGAGTCTTCTTTCTAAGCTTCTGATTTCAGGATTTTTATACAGCAGAGTCACATAAAAACACCAGTTAGTTAAAATGATCAGACGTTCTGCCTTTTTTCATTTGTTTAACCCACAAATTCACAAAATATTTAAATCAATTTAATGAATAACCTGTGTTGATAATGATCCATATTAATTTTCTCATTTGATATGCATCTGAATGCATCATTGTTCCTCAGCAGTTTTCCCCTTTGTTACCACACTATGGTGGAGAACTATTGTTATAACTATTCGTTCTGGATTTTTGAGTCATGCATGGGCCACTGTGACTGACAGATCTAACTGATCTATGTCTAGAACTATCTGACACATAATCTGACAATGTGTGCCGCAGCTCAACAAGTTTAAGGGTTGTGTGCTTCAGTTACGGTGGGTTCAATTTTAGCATGTTATTACTTACACATACTGTCATATGTGTTTTTGTGCATTGCATCTGCACAGTCTTGCTAAGTTAGCAGCTAGCTTAGCTCACTTCTCTTCAAAGCAAACACTAATGCTGCTGCGTGGTGGCTACGTCTACCAGTCCAAACATTTTCAGTGGAGAACTTTATTTAATCTGTCTGAAAATAAAATACCATCCACAATTTACTGGTGGACACTAAAGTGCAGACACTGCTAGTTCTGGGTCTTTCTCATTTTGTGTTTTCTATTCCGGCTCATTTGCGGGGTGGACTGCTCCTATAGCTGTAGGATGGAATATAACTCTGTCGTCTTCGACTGCAGATGGCAAAGGGGGTCCCAGAGGCTGCAGCCATTGCCATCTGCAGTCCAAGATTGTCGATTTGGGGTGCATCCAAAGGGCAAGAGGATCAGTGGAAAGGAAACTGATTACTACATTATGATTATTGCCAATAGCTTTGTTATAATGATTCTTTAAGAAAGTTTGTATCTATACACAGACAAAGACCATCAGCAGAAAGTGTAGCGGTGTGTCTGAGTGAAATGCAATTAAACACAAATTGGAAGGTGTATAAGTGTCAATAATTTAAAAATAGCTGTGTGTCCTAGTGGTGCTATTTAAAGTCTAAACGAGGTTGTGCTGAATGACAGATTTGCACTGTGGGACTTGTAACATTTGCCTGAGGGAAGGAGATCATATCATCAGAGGTGCATGGGTGGAGATTATGTGTTTAATGGCTCAGTGTTCACACAAGGGTTGAAGGGACTGATGTTCTTATCAACTAATGACCTTCATGGACCAGAGAAATGACCAGAGCGAGTCGATTGCACATATTTGTTGTCACACTTTAATGCAAACATGATTCTTATTTTTAAAGTTGCAACTTTTTGATTTCAATCCAAATTCCCTGAACTCAAGCCAACACACAGCGACCAGTCACGTGCATAAGAGTTGAAAAGGGTTTCTGATAACTCAGAGCCAACATGACACGAGCCACTGATAAGTTTATTCAAGCCATTGTTACGGAAGGAAGGTTAGGTGAAGGTTAAAAAGTTAATTTGGTGGAAAAAATCTGCTAGAATTCTGCAAAAGTGAGACATAAACCACCATCATCGGAGCAGACACGAGGTGGCTCCCTAATTTATGACTCAGTGAACAAAACGTCCTGAAAAATGCAGCCCATTCACCATTTGGACTTTTTACAGCGCCAATAAAGTGAAACAAAACCTCATCAGAAATATGTTCACCTAAACGTCAACAGAATGACAAGATAAAGAGAGTTTATGACCAGGCAGCCACACCACATCAAATGATACCACTTCTCCACCTGAGCAACACCAACACAGCAATATCAGATCTATATATCATCTTTATCTATAAAGATGTTCCTTATAGATGAGTCATCACAGGATACAGATGGGCTGAAAAATGTGACGCACTGAGTCAACCTGAATATGAGGAAAACGTCATTAAGCTTTAAACTACAACAGCTCGGTCTCAAAAGCCCGATGGCTGCGCTCTTATTCGCCAGTAAGGACCAACGCAGGTGATTATAATCTCGTTTCCGTCCTTCCTCAAACACTCTGGATGAAAAATAACAAATCCAAGTTTCACATCTGAAAAGCCACCAGTTAAGAATGCACTCTCTTCCTCTGGTTTAATTTAAACCCAGACAGGAAAAACGTGCTCATTACTTAAATGGCTTCAGCGCTGCTCGTTTTTATACTTAAGGCGGAAATGGACCCAGCATCCACAGGAAGAGGTTTTGTCAGCACAGAGAGAGCAAATAAATAGTTGGAAAAGAAGTTTCCTCAATGCATTCGGTTATATGCAGGCATCAGCGCTCACCTCTGTGTCAAAGTTCAGGTTTAGAGCTTACAGACACAAATCAGAGCCAAACAAGAGCCGCAGGCAGGCGGGAAATTATGGAAGTGTAAGCAGACCAATTAATGCATTTTACCCGTGTGGATATCAAAGGCTGCAGGGCTGCTGCACAAGAAACAACATGTGATGAGAAATAAATTAACATGACTCACCGTCACATGAAATGAAGTAAACGACTGTGGGTAATTACCACCCCGAGGACAGCGCCTTCCCTCCAAAGCCGCAGCTTCTCTGGGAGGCTGCAGTTGGAGGGAAGTTTGATGTCAGAGTGTGCGCGTGGGAGCCGTGGGACAGCGTTTTCATGAATGTTAATGAGCCTTAAATTTTTGCCTCTCTCAGTCCTGGCAGCGGCGAATCTGCAGAAAGCGAGCGGCTCTGTGGGCGTTATCAGATTCAGGTTGTCTGATCAAAAGCAGGGAGCAGCTGTTCCAGGTTTATAATGTGGACAGGAAGGACTGCGGGGACTGCACTCGAAACTCTCCCAGCTTCTCGCAGAGCAAAGAACAACTTGTTTTGTACCCGTGGGTCCCAAAAAAGAGCATTTAAATATGCATTTGAATGATTTACATTCTCTGAGGTAAGATGAGCGAGGATGAAAGACGGCAGTCTGAAACACCAAAGCTTCAGAAAGCATCAGTCTGTCCATCATCAGGACTCACAGGCCTCCTGTTTGTGACGTTACATGTACGAGAAGCTGTAAAACTATTTTCACGAAACCAGTTCAGCTTAGGTCTCATTCAGATGAAATATGGGTCTCCAGAGGTGCAGCAGGCTTTTTAATATTACCTGCTTTGGTTGGTAATCTTTCACCTCCTCCCCAAGTAATAACTACGACTAAAATTACCTCCAGTTTTTCAGCAAACTCGCTGCTTGTCCTTTAATTTAACCCGCACACAGAGACACGACATCTCTCCCTCCTCCGTTCTCGGGTGTGACAGTTTGTCTCGTGGAAACATGAGATTGGTAAACGACACATGCACCTCCAGGACCTCGAACGGCTACTCGAAACCTGCTCCAAGAGCGAGACGGTCCCCGAAGGATCCCGTGTCCAAGTGCCAGTTCGTGCAGAAATAAACATGTTTACAGGCTGGTAGAAAAATATTTTAAAGCTTTCCCTTGGCAGCCAGTGCTGATTGGTGCTTGCTTGGCCTAAAGCAAGTCAGTGAACCGGACCTCTGCAACTGTGACTGTACTGCTGGAGCCTTTTGGAGCACTTTAATTAATTTACCTGACAAATATTTTTCATTTCCATGTGCTGCAGACTGTCCTAGAACTGGTGAGTTAAACCCAAATATTTTATTAGTGTGTTAATTATCACTAATCAGCAGGTACCTGTGCACTCATAAATGTTATTAATGCCGCGTCTTTATTACAGCTTGTGGCCATAAGCTGCTCACTGATGTGCAGAGACATCCGGTGTTTCCTTTTCTGGAGAGTAGATGTGGGAGGGAAATATGAAACTGTAAAAATAGAATATCAGAGTTGTCTCCTCCATCTCAAGTTAAGCATCTATAATAAATGAACCTCCAAAAGTTGATTCTGTTCATCTGGACGTAGCGTTTTGTGGGAGAAACGATTCGTCATCACCCAGGTGACGTCTTCAGTCTCAGCTGACTGCAGGACTCCCCAACGGGCTGGGAGGTCAGTTCCTTAATAACCAACAAAACATAATTTCATGTTTTGTTGGTGATGGTGGAACGTACCAACACTGTGACCTAAAATGTGCCACAGGCAGTCGGGAAGATTGTGATTTGTCTTCATCAAACCTGAGAGTGAGCCCTCATCAAGAGTCCAATCCCATCAGAGATGCAAAGTTCACTACAGGTTCACCACGAATAATAATCCAACAAAGCAGCAGGAAAAGGAAAAGCCCAAAGCTCGAGTCAGGGAGAAGATCATTTTCAACATATTAACTACGTTAATTAAGGTATTTTCTTTTTAAAATCAATACTTCTGCTTGGTTTTTCTGTTTAAATCGAATTTAAGATGAAAAGAACTCGGAAACGAAGCTTTTTTTCTATTATTTTTCAGCGTTTTCATCAACCAGGCCTGTACATCTAAAACAGCGTTCATCCTAAATCCCAAAACAAGAAGATAAATCACCAGGAGCCACATATCCCACCTCACATCCCTCTGAAATGTTAATCCTATTTAAAAAGAGCTTTGTGAGCAGACTCCACTGATCGCAGCCTGGTTCGTATGAAAGAGATGGAGAACGACTTTATAACACGAAACACGAACTCGGTTAAAACTAAGACTGAAGCCTTTATGGATCATTGTGGGAATTACTGTATGTATCTGATATAAAGAGTTCCCTTTGTTTTGTTTGATCACGAATACGAGACGAACATCACGTTTAAAGTTCTAGAAGTGTTTCATCTGCTCGCTTCCTAATCTCAACAAAGTAACGCGCTTCTGTCAGCTCACACTATTTATTTACTCGCCTCACTTTTTACTTACTTGGATTGTTTTTGCACAGTTTGGTTTGAACACAACACATCTTACTGCCAACTGACTTCAGGTCAGCTTCTTTAGTTTTCTGGTCCTATAAAAGAACTCTAATGAAGTTCAGTGATCACTCGCCTCAGTCCTGGAAGGCAAAAGCAGGATTTCACCTGTGACGTGTCCACATGCATGACTCAGATTTTGCCGTCATCAGTAATCCTCTGCTTGCATCCTTCATAGTAAACAGCGTTAATGAGGCAGAAATAAAGTTTGTTACCTCACTCGAGTCGATTTCTTTCATGCTCGTCTCCTCTGTCCTCGTCTCAAATTCAAAAAATAAGGAAATAATGACGATTGATTCATTGCACATTTCTTTATCGCGTGTGTGACATCTCCCCTGTGGCTGGAAGCGCCTGCGTGGACCACTTAACCCATAAACATGAGATTAATGCACAGGAACGATCAACGGGTGTCAGCTTAATCTATTGTAAGGACACACACACACACACACACACACACACACACACACACACACA